>NC_050587.1:41405000-41520000 GCF_013368585.1 Megalops cyprinoides | reverse complement strand
TTCTGGGATTTGTGGTCCTTGTGTGCCATCAATCACAGCTCTGCAGAACTCAGACTGCAGTGGGAAAACCAGCCTGGATCATAGAGACTCCAGCTCTGCTCCCATAGGTTGTCCATTGTGGTGTAATTTTGGCACAGAGAGGAAAACAAACAACAACAGAGAGAACAGTCAAACATAAATATCGCAGAATGAGAACAGCACAGTGCAGCCATCAATATCACAGAATGAGAACAGCACAGCACATTGGTGTTTCAGGATTAGAACGCTACAGAGTCCCCTACAAGCAATTCCTCTGAAGGCAGGCTACAAGAAACAAGGAAGAAAAAAGACTAAACAAAACAGGATGATGAGTGCAGATCAAAACAGATTATGATTAGCCATAATTTTAAACAATAAAATCACTTCTTTAGATTTAGAAGATGAAAAGGTGAAAATATGATTAATGATCAGTGGTGGACCTGTCCTTCTGATTGCTCAGACTGTCTTTGGTTTGGCACAGTTGGGGCTGGAACACATAATATGCCGGTGTTAAACTCAGACGCTGCCGTACCATTCTCCCGCTGGGGGGACTGCTGGCAGGCGTATGCTGCCTTCATCACACTTCAAGCAGAAGAGTGGTGCCATCCCAGAGCTCATCCTGAGGCTGCTCTATGCAGGCGGGATATGCTCCTTCTGCTCTTTGTGCTCCTTCTCCTCCTTCTCCTCCCGTACACAGGTGGGATGCTCCTTCTTCTGCTACATTTTGCAATATGAAATTGTACAACAAAAATATCAATGTAACTGTCTTTGCATGTCACTGTAGCACGGTATGCTATAATAATTCAGTGTTCCATAATCTCTGAGAGTGCAAGAACTACATCTGTCCAGCTGTCTCACACTGTGTAAATTGTTCTGGATAAGAGCATCTGCTAAATGGCAATCATGTAATGTAATGTAAGACATCTATCTATCGATTAGCTATAAATATAGCAAAGCATTTCTGGCAAATTTGTGAATAGTTTGCTAAAACGGATAAGTCCATAAGGAAAGAGACAGGGTGAAGAGGAGATACAGATACAGATATGTTCTCCCTAAAATCAGTTCACTGAGCTCTGCTGGTAATATTATCTCCAGTGTCCTCAGACACATTGTCGGACACTGTAATCTGAGAGGAATTCAGATGAGCAGTTTTCACACATTTTGACAGGTGAAGCTGAGACTGGGGTGGCCTGGTTTGAACAGGTGAAACTCCTGGGCTCACATAAACAGGTGAGAGAGTGAAAGCAGGAATGAAAGCAGGGATTCAGCTCCTGGGTTGAAGCCGAGTTGCAGCGTAAAAGAGGGAAGCACATCCATATGCAGCTGCAGCTCTGCTATACCAGGGTCAAAGGTCAGGACAAAATAAAGGATCAGAATCACCACATGATCTCACCCCAACACGCTACACACCTGCACCTGGGCTTCAGGCGAGGAGGAGGAGGGTAAGACCATGTCTCCCCTGTTTTACCCAAATTCCCACAGCCATGTAAAGAAAAGAGATGTTATAAAGAATAAAAGGTGAAGGATAAATGCTAAAGGAAGCTGATGGGGTGTTCCTGTCAGCAGCACTGACCGCTGAACTGAGATCAGTGGCTCACTGACTCAGCTGTGCCTGTGTTTATTGGGTTTTATTGGCTGCGGAGGGCTGAATGGTTAATGAGGGGTGGCGGAGCAGAGAGCCCAGCTCAGGGGAAGCAGCCCTTACAGCAAGGGACAGGGTATCGAGCTCCGTCTGAGGGATGAGGGTGATTACTCTGGGCGCAGTGACAGTGCTCTGGTGCTGAATGACCTTCTGTCTCTGCTGCAACCTGAATAAACGGTCAGGATGAAAACAGGTTTTAAACAGAGGATCCTGTCACCTGCTGGGACCTGATGAGTTCAGTGCTCATTAATCTTAGAACATTGAAAAGCACACACAGAAAGTGTTTCATTTGTTGAATAATCATTTATACATTTTTATGGTAACAAAGGAATATCAACAGATTATATGCTAAAAAAAAGCTTGGTAAAAGCTTACAGATTTGTGAAAACACCTGCAAAAGTTTGAAGTTTAACAGTCATGGTTGTGGCAGCAACTGTCCCTTACTTTTTGCATTTATTGTTATATCTATTGTCCTATTGTTGTACATTTATTTTATGTTGTGTACCCCTGTTCCCAACATGCTTGACTGTTGGCAAGGCAATTTCCTCTTTGAATCAATAAAATACTTCATCTTATGTACAGTATCTATACACAGTGCTCAGACACAGCGCTCAGATACACAGCGCTCAGATACACAGTGCTGAGATACACAGCTCTCAGATACACAACACTCAGATACACAGCTCTCAGATACACAGCTCTCAGATACACAGCACTCAGATACACAGCGCTCAGATACACAGCACTCAGATACACAGCTCTCAGATACACAGCGCTCAGATACACAGCACTCAGATACAGTAACAGCACTGCTGTACAGATACACAGCACTCAGATACACAGCACTGCTGTACAGATACACAGCGCTCAGATACACAGCGCTCAGATACACAGCACTCAGATACACAGCGCTCAGATACACAGCACTCAGATACAGTAACAGCACTGCTGTACAGATGCACAGCACTCAGATACACAGCACTGCTGTACAGATACACAGCGCTCAGATACACAGCGCTCAGATACACAGCACTCAGATACACAGCGCTCAGATACACAGCGCTCAGATGCACAGCGTATGAGCGCGTTGACTGCACTGCAGGCAGCACTGGCAGGAGGAGGAGGCGATGGGTGGATGAGGAGAGGAGAGCGCAGTTGGCCGAGTCAGTGTAATAGCTCAGCGCTGAGCCGCGTGGGAGTAACCTGCGGTCGAGCGGCCTCAGCGCTATCGGGGAGAGGGCGTTCTGGGCAGTGCATGCTGGGTATCTGTTTGCTTCTGCGATTCGCAGCTCACAGCCTGAGGGACAGATGTCTGTGAACACGATAAGAGCATTCTGGAAATAATGCCTGTCATTGTTACATGCAAATATCCAACACCAAACCCGGGAGCTTTAGAAGGCAGGGTGTCATGGCAACAGAGGAAAACAAACAGCACACATGAAATCTGTCATTTTCTCTCTGTTCTTGTCCTTTCGGGCAGAGGTGGAATTAAGCTCTGAAGAAGAAACGTACAGCAATGAGAGGAAAAACAGCGCAAGACAGCTAGATTAGACAGACAGACAGACAGACAGACAGACAGATATATTAGATGGACAGACAGACACAGAGTCTGGACGGATGAACAGACCTGGATGTTTACTTGTTATAATAATCTGTGAAGTTCTGTGAGACAGTGAAACTCAACACTGTGTAAAGACTCTCTTTCAGATCAATAAAACTCCTTTGCTAAAAATGAAGAGTATCGATCTCGTTGCACCTCCACAGATTGAGAGACCAGACAGACTCAGGCCAGCGTGAGAAACGGCACAGATCAAGGAAACAGCAACCTATGCAGTCAGATAAACTATTTCACACAATACTTCACTGAAATGAGAGGGCCTGTGTGCTCTGCCTTCACGTGGAGCCTCTCTATCACTGACCCTGCAGTCTCCCTGCCTGTGCTGTTTCTGTTTAATGTTAAAGAGCAGTCCTCTCTGAGCCGCTCCCCAGCAGAACCACAGCACAACCGGCTCTGTTGCAGAACGAGGCCTGGCTACAGCCACAGAGACCCAACAGCACAGCGGTGTGACAGTCCATCCTCATCATAAACAGAAAAACAAAGGGGCAGATATGGCTGTGTGCTGAGTGATCAGCGTGGGCGTTGGGTGAGGCCAGCTTGGCCTGGCTGTTAATGGCCCTGAGTGGGTGAGCTTGTTACTGTTTGTTAATTGCCCTGAGTGGGTGAGCTCGTTACTGTTTGTTTGTGCTATTTGTCTGAGGATCCTGGAGGAAATTACAGACCAGGCTGGCAGGACCTGCTGCTCTGTAATGAAGCCATTAGCTCTTTCAAAACTCAACAGTGGGCTCCACGACCCGTATGGTGGTGGAACCCATCACTGCTCATTCAAACCCTGCCCGCCTCAATCTGCCTGCTGCTGTCAATCACCCTCCCCTCCACACTGCCATCAGAGCTGCTTACACACGTTACCCACACAGCCACAGGCAGAGACAGAGAGATGCTGCATACACAGCCACAGGCACAGAGATGCTGCATACACAGCCACAGGCACAGAGATGCTACATACACAGCCACAGGCAGAGACAGAGAGATGCTGCATACAAAGCCACAGGCACAGAGATGCTGCATACACAGCCACAGGCACAGAGATGCTACATACACAGCCACAGGCAGAGACAGAGAGATGCTGCATACACAGCCACAGGCACAGAGATGCTACATACACAGCCACAGGCAGAGACAGAGAGATGCTACATACACAGCCACAGGCAGAGACAGAAAGTCTATGGCAGGTGGGAACACCAATGTTCTCATGTATCTTCAAAATGGGCTGGTTTTGCCTGTACAAACTTTGCCAAAGCAAGTAAGTAGCATTGCAGCAGATAAAGCAGACGTTCGGTTTCAGAGGCTTGTTCTGTGTTTAATAACATAGAGTCCCTCAGGAGCGACCCCCCCCCCCCCCGACCTGGCCCCACGCCAATCAGGAGCATCGGCTGCTGCCTCATCAGCATCCAAACCCGTCAGAGCAACTCCGACTCCTACCACAGCAATTAGAAGTTAACTTTGTTAATTAAGTGCTGTTAATTGGAGGGTGTGTGTCAGAGGGCCTCGTTAGCACTAACGAGTCTGTGGCAGGGTAGACGCAGCAGCCCCAGGTAACGGGCCAGCGGCCGCCCCCACCCTCCTCCCCGGGGTGATTAGTGTTTAAAAACAGAGGGATAATAACCCCTCATCTTCACAACTCGTAAATTATCACCAACTCGTCAAAGTTTTCTCCCACCAACAGCCTGCGAACACGCCCACCTCTCTCCTCACTCAGTGCTGAAACACAGCCTGGACAGAAAGGGTTAAAAAAGATCCACAGGCAGGGGAAACAGCACAGCAATACAGCAGGCTTATACAGAGCTACGCTCACATATCACAACAGCCCTATACAGAGCTACGCTCACATATCACAACAGCCCTATACAGAGCTACGCTCACATATCACAACAGCCCTATACAGAGCTACGCTCACATATCACAACAGCCTTATACAGAGCTACACTCACATACTACAACAGCCCTATACAGAGCTACGCTCACATATCACAACAGCCCTATACAGAGCTACGCTCACATATCACAACAGCCTTATACAGAGCTACGCACACATACTACAGCAGTGCTGTAAGCACTATGCTGACATGTTAAAACAGTCCAACACAGAGCATGTTCATGGTTAAAAATGAGAAGATTAAGAATAAAAATGAATATGACTGAATATAACAGATCGATCTAAAAAGGTTTTTTCTATGTCAAGCTGTGATGTACAACTGTATAAATAAAGAGAGTTCAGTCCCAAATGTCTGAGCAGGGCTTGTTCCTCATTGACACACTCTTCTTTTGTTCTGTATTAGGTGTCTGCTCAGGTGAGACAGGGTGTTTCAACTCAAAGCTGTGTGTGTGAAACCTGTGTGGGCAGGTGTGTGTTTGCCAGAGCAGAGATACCTGGTGCAGCCAGCAGTGCTGAACGGTGAGCGGAGCTAACACACACAGAGCTCAGTGTTAAAACACACAGCAGACGCTAAAAAGGCCTGACAGGCCTTGTCTGGAGGGCTGTGTTCCTGGCACATGTTTGATCCAGGTTACTGTCCGTTATACCAGTGTGAGTGACTGCTGACCCAGACTCCGGCAGAATCAGCCTTACAGCAAGTCTGGGGTTTAACGAGCAGCGCTGTGATCGTCCGCGGACCCTGATGAAGGTTGAAGGTGGGAGCTGTCTTCTTCGCTGCCGCTGAATGGAGGTTCTGATCTGGGAGGTGAGATCAGTGCAGCTGCACTCCACGTGGGCCTCACCTGTGGCACAGTAAACCTGTTAGCATCACGCTGCTAATGGAGTCATTCAGTCACTACACTTCCTGTCGTATGATAGCAGTGCTGCACGACCACTGCAGGACCATGCGAGAGCAAACAGAAGCAACATATCACCGATCAGTCAGTCAAGGAATCGGTGCACGAGCCAACCAAACAATAAATAAACCAATCAATGCGTGAATCATTGTATCCAGTCAATCCATCTGTTCGATCAAATCACACTGCATGTAACACATCACACAGGATAGAGAGGTTCTACACATTTTACTTTATTTAAAGATCCTTTAAAAAGAAGTCTGAATTTCATTTACAGTCTGTGTGGAAGCAGTCCAGCTCTGCCAAAGCTGGGTCTGCTGATGGACTGTTTCCCCAGGAGGAACTGGATCCTGCAGCAGACACTCACACCTGTTCTCTTCCCACAGCAGTTTGCACACCTAGATTAAACACCAATGTTCAGATGTTCAGAACCTTTTTCTGCCAGACAAGCCCTTTGAAAGACAACTGCTTTGTGTGTGTGAGTGTGTGTGTGTGTGTGTGTGTGTGTGAGTGTGTGTGCTTGCCTGTGTGTGTGTGTGTGTGTGTGAGTGTGTGTGTGTGTGTGTGTGTGTGTGTGTGCGTACATGTGTGTGACAGAGAGAGAGAGAGAGAGTGTGTGTGTGTTCGTGCGTGCATGTGTGCGTGTGTGTGTATGCGCGTGTGTGTGTGTGCACGCGCATGTGGGTGTGTGTGTGTGTGTGTCAGAGAGAGAGAGAGAGAGAGAGTGTGTGTGTGTGTGTGTGTGTGTGTGTGACAGAGAGAAAGAGAGTGTGTGTGTGTGTGTGTGTGATGGACAGGTGAGTGTAAAAGGGGCTCATTACAATGTCACGCACCAGGACTCCAGCAGTGACCCCTGACACTGAAAGTCTGGGGTTAGAAGGCAGAAGAGTTAGCGCTGAAAGAGAGCTCGGCAGAGTTACGTTAGAGGAGAGTTAGCGCTGGAAGAGAGCTCGGCAGAGTTACGTTAGAGGAGAGTTAGTGCTGAAAGAGAGCTCGGCAGAGTTACTGTATGTTGGGGGGGGGGGGGGGGGGGGTTGCTTATTTATTCAATAAACTGTCACACATACACAATAACTCACATGCACACACCCACTCACACATACTCACACATACTCATACACACAAATACACCCAAAACTCCACTGAGGCATGCTTTTGTTTTGAGCCAAAACAGGTCCAGTACAACAGTCTGCCCCTCCCACCACAAGCCGCCATTTTAACTGACCACCACTGAGAAGGGCATTACATTTTATCATAAATAACAGTAATAATTAGTAACAATAAAATGAAAGTGTGGAAAGGTTGTGGAAAGGGACAGTGAGGTTCATATAAAATTTGAGATGTTTCCTCCTTTTTCTAAGATTCTGGATTTCTTCTAAATGTTTAGAGAGCTGTACAAAGTGTGATGTAAGTGTTCATGCGGTCAGTATGTTAGTTCTGTACTGTGGCTTCAGAAGGAGTTGTGTTGTATTTGTCATTTTTTGAAACGGCTTCTAACAGAGGACAGCAGTTCTGCCACCCTAATCTGCCAGTCAATAGACACTTTAAATGAACATATTTTCCCTCTAATTTAAGGCGCCTCACCAATTACTGTTGAGCTGAGTGGTGAAGCTGTAAATCTTAATTAAAGCTGTAAGAAGTGGCACAAGCAGCCTTTCCTTCTTTATTCAGACCCCAGCAAATCAGGCCTCTGAATGTGAGCGTTCAGTAAGCTTAGGTAAATCAGGTTTGGTGACACACTGCCACGCAAACTCAAACGAGTGGAAAAAAAACCGCATCAGATGGTATTTTCTTGCTTTCAGTTTGTGACGTAAACAGATTTGTGCTGTGATATTGGATCATGTTGTCCCGCTCCTTGTCTCTGGCTCGATTTCAGATGTTCTTTGGAGCTCTTTGCTTGCTTTAAGTTTAACACTGAGCTCTGCTTGGGCGGTCGTGCTGAGTATTTAAAGATGACAGCTGATAATGGTTGCAGAAATGATGCAATCTTTATTAAGATGATGAAAGCTGGGAGACTCAGTGGCTGACCACATGCTATTGCCATGGAAACAGGGCAGAGGGAGGGACTGCTGAAGAAATGGGCTGCAGATGGAGGAAGCAGATGTTTCCATTCCTGTTGCTCCAGGATGGAAAGCAGGGCACTGCCTCTGTGCCTCTACTGAGCATTACTGAGTATGAATATTACTGAGCATTACTGAGTATGAGTATTACTGAACATTACTGAGTATGAGTATTACTGAGCATTACTGAGTATGAGTATTACTGAGCATTACTGAGTATAAGTATTACTGAGCATTACTGAGTATGAATATTACTGAGCATTACTGAGCATTACTGAATATGAATATTACTGAGCATTATGCATATGAATTTACTGAGCATTATTGAATATGACTGAATATTACTGAATGTGAATACTACTGGATATGACTGAATATGAGTGAACAGTATTGAAGCAGTATTGAATGTGAGCAAATAGTTATGTTATGTTATGGATATAAATGCTGCTGAATCTTACTGCTGCTAATCTTACCATGTATAACACACATACATCCTACATATTGACATGCTTGGCTCACCATTTAACATTTACCCTTCCTAATTACCCTGAGAGTGAGTCTAAAGTACCCTACCCTAAGTACCCTGTGAGACCCTCCCCGCCCCTCTGACACTTTCACTCTTCTCGAGCAATCCACTGCCAGCTCCCAGATCCAGCTACCTTAGGGAGGTAGGCTGCTCAGTGCCTTTGATTGGTCAGTCTTTGCTAAGGCCATGTTTGATTGGCCAGTCTTTGCTAAGGCCGTGTTTGATTGGCCAGTCTTTGCTAAGGCCGTGTTTGATTGGCCAGTCTTTGCTAAGGCCGTGTTTGATTGGCCAGGCTTTGCTAAGGCCGTGTTTGATTGGCCAGGCTATGCTAAGGCCGTGTTTGATTGGCCAGGCTATGCTAAGGCCGTGTTTGCTCCAGTCAGTGTGCTGTCAGACTGTGCCCTCTGTTGACCCAGCTGACTGCATCAGGGCGTCAGCATGATCACACACACATCTGCTCACTGCAGCACCACCATGTCCTCCCTTTCAGAAACCCTGCTGCGCGCTGAATTAAACGCATTGAAAGGATAATACATTATAAACAAGAGCAGCAGTGAGTACATATCTCAACAGAATGTGAGTTTCTGCAAAAGTCAGCAGCTCTGAGTGCCTCCCTCAGTGATTTCATCGGCCACAGGAGAGCTTCTCACTCACATCCACACATACCATGTCTCAGAAACCACTCTGAACTCCACCATCCACACATGCACTCTTTCAGAAACCACTCTGAACTCCACCATCCACACATGCACTCTCTCAGAAACCAGCCTGAACTCCACCATCCACACATGCACTCTCTCAGAAACCAGCCTGAACTCCACCATCCACACATGCACTCTCTCAGAAACCAGCCTGAACTCCACCATCCACACATGCACTCTCTCAGAAACCAGCCTGAACTCCTCCATCCACACATGCACTCTCTCAGAAACCAGCCTGAACTCCTCCATCCACACATGCACTCTCTCAGAAACCAGCCTGAACTCCTCCATCCACACATGCACTCTCTCAGAAACTCCATATGACAGTAATGAACAGAACAGTGCTGATTGTATGTGTAGATGTGTGGGGCTCCTCACTCATAGCCCTGCTGTTAGCGGTAAAGCTGGAGTCTGTTAGCGGTAAGAGCTGGAGACCATTAGCAGTAAGAGCTGGAGACCGTTAGCGGTAGAGCTGGAGACCGTTAGCGGTAGAGCTGGAGACCGTTAGCGGTAAGAGCTGGAGACCGTTAGCGGTAAGAGCTGGAGACCGTTTGCGGTATAGCTGGAGACCGTTAGCAGTAAGAGCTGGAAACCGTTAGCGGTAAGAGCTGGAGACCGTTAGCGGTAGAGCTGGAGACCATTAGCGGTAAGAGCTGAAGACTGTTAGCGGTAGGGCTGGAGACTGTTAGCGGTAGGGCTGGAGTCTGTTAGCGGTAAGAGCTGGAATCTGTTAGCGGTAGAGCTGGAGACTGTTAGCGGTAAGAGCTGGAGACTGTTAGCGGTAGAGCTGGAGTCTGTTAGCGGTAAGAGCTGGAATCTGTTAGCGGTAGAGCTGGAGACCCTTAGCGGTAAGAGCTGGAGACTGTTAGCGGTAGAGCTGGAGACAGTGGTGTTGGTACGGGGTTACTGAGGCGGGGGGGGCAGTGGTGTTGGTATGGGGTTACTGAGGCGGGGGGGACAGTGGTGTTGGTACGGGGTTACTGAGGCGGGGGGGGCAGTGGTGTTGGTACGGGGGTATGAGGCGGGGGGGACAGTGGTGTTGGTACGGGGTTACTGAGACGGGGGGGCAGTGGTGTTGGTACGGGGTTACTGAGACGGGGGGGCAGTGGTGTTGGTATGGGGGTATGAGGCGGGGGGGACAGTGGTGTTGGTATGGGGGTATGAGGCGGGGGGGGCAGTGGTGTTGGTATGGGGGTATGAGGCGGGGGGGACAGTGGTGTTGGTACGGGGTTACTGAGACGGGGGGGCAGTGGTGTTGGTACGGGGTTACTGAGGCGGGGGGGCAGTGGTGTTGGTACGGGGTTACAGGTTACTTCACGCCATCTTACATCAGGCCACTGCTATCCTGTCACCATAGTATTATCATAATATTGAAAAACAGAGAAAGAACAAGCTTGCTTTATTTACACATCAGAGACCGGCCTGGATAAATTGTTCCCTTATTGCCTGCATTGGAAATTGCAGTCATTTTCCTGCCAAACAGAGTGATTTACACTGACTGCTGGTACTGTAAAGCAATAAGGGCTCTTTTATAATGGGCTTCAGAGCTGCGCTATGAGATAAGACTCATTTTCACCAACAAGTTCCCACCTGTATGTATGCGAGCTGTGCTGTATGGATGTGAGCCGTGCTGTGTGAATGTGAGCTGTGCTGTATGGATGTGAGCTGTGCTGTATGGATGTGAGCCGTGCTGTATGTATGTGAGCCGTGCTGTATGTATGTGAGCTGTGCTGTGTGGATGTGAGCCGTGCTGTATGGATGTGAGCCGTGCTGTATGGATGTGAGCCGTGCTGTATTTATGATGTAATATGTTTGCTCAGCAGTTGCTGAGCAGATTAGAGATTACATTATTGCACATTATCTGTATATTCAGTGTGATATTTTACTGAAGCCAGCCAGGCTTGGTACCATACTCCAGGGTGCAACAGCAGGGCCCCTCGGGGTCGGGACCCCCGAACCTGCAGGTTGGAACCCCAGCTGCTCAGCCGCAGCTCTGACTGCCTCCCCATCATTCAGAGTGGCAGGGGTTTGGTGGAAATTCGACCTCGGTGTAGACCTCCTCTTTCAGGAATGTTTCTGTCTCTGATGTGTCTTCCCTCAGAGGGCTGTTCCGTTCCTCTGTGTGGCCGTGGTTTACCGCCACCGAAACATTCCACCATAATGAAAAAGTCCCTTTTAAAACAGCTGGCATTCGATGTCAGCAGAGTCTTCTGCTCCTAACGAGCATAAACAGGAAGATTTTCAGTCATGCCTGAGGCTGGAGCCGTTTCACACAGTCTGCTGTTACTGAGGGCTGCGTGTCTGAGCCTGCAGCACTGTCTCACGCTGACACGAGGACGTCACAGAGACCAGGATCAAACCACGCCCTCTTCGGCCTCCACAGCCCTGACTCAAACCACGCCCTCTTCGGCCTCCACAGCCCTGACTCAAACCACGCCCTCTTCGGCCTCCACAGCCCTGACTCAAACCACGCCCTCTTCGGCCTCCACAGCGCTGACTCAAACCACGCCCTCTGTTGAGTATTGGCAGAGTTATGGTAAATGATTTATGATTATATCATATAAATGAGTTGTAGTAAATGCTTGCAGGTCGCGCTGATTGCGTTTTTCCGCGGGTGAGCAGGGAGGGTGAGGCAGGGTGGCACGGCCGCCAGCTCAGTGCCAGACCCGCCCGCAGACTCACTGCACACAGTGGCTACAGAGAACATGGTGGATTATTTCATAAGTGGGCTGGTTGTGCTTTGGATAAAAAGATTACGCTCAGTGGATACACAGAGTCGTTCTGTCACCTACTGTTTTTTTTTGCCCACCACCACCCCCCCTCATTGGAAGACCTCTTTATTAAAGCTTAAGAAGAAAGGCAATAAACAGGATCAGCAATATTACTGAATTACAGCAAGTGGATGAAGGTGAGGACACAAAAAAATGATAATAACAGAATAAAATAAATAAAGAAAAGGAAAACAGAAAAAAATATAAATATATATACTACATATCTAAATATAGATATTTATTGTTTTATTGTCACCTACAGTTCACACAGAAAACGCATTAATCGCTGCACCCAGTCAAAGCATCACCATCAGTGTTCCAGAGAGCAGGGGTCTGGGTGCGTGTGTCCAATTAGCACGTTGTTTTTTCAGAAGCTACAGAAGCTTCCAGCTGCTCCTGTTCCGTCTGAGATGAGATGCTGCACAGCACTTTCACCTGTGAGGGCA
This sequence comes from Megalops cyprinoides, assembly GCF_013368585.1. Classification (NCBI taxonomy): domain Eukaryota; kingdom Metazoa; phylum Chordata; class Actinopteri; order Elopiformes; family Megalopidae; genus Megalops; species Megalops cyprinoides. The sequence goes on along the minus strand of NC_050587.1, from coordinate 41,507,446 downwards.
TCCTGCATCTTCAGACTCTTTCAGATCAATGCTACATCACTACAGATACATGAGGAACACAACCCTCTTCGCTGTTATAACTAATGATAACAGGCCATCCTTACTATGCAAATAACTTTCACGAGCTCTCTGACCAGTGAGGCTTGAAGCAGAGCCTGAGTGACCATCAGGAAGCAGCACAGACTGACCTCGTCACCTTAAGTAGACCTGTGTCTGAATGACATCACAGGAACAAGGATGGCTCTTTGGTTGGTGATCTAATGCTTGGTGGCACATGTGTCTGTAATGGGACACAGTGAGCAGCTACCCAGCTGGCCTCTCTGGTCCTCACCATAGCCATATGAGAGCACCGAGCCAAAGCGTCTGCTTCCTGTGTGTGCATAAGATGCATCCATTTACATGAGATGCCTGTATTTCCTGTAAATGCACATATGAGAGGTGTCCGTTTTCTGTGAACATGCACAGCTATTTCCTGTGAGCATGCACAGCTATTTCCTGTGAGCATGCACAGCTATTTCCTGTGAGCATGCACAGCTGGTTCCTGACTTCGCGGTGCATCTTTTTAGTTAGCTGTCTGCTTGCTCATGGATATGAATTTGGAGCAGGCGCTGTGCAGATTCGGTGATCCTCACGTTCTATGCCTGCATCTGTTTAGTAATATTCCCACTGTCACGTGATCCTCACGCCAGCGGTGTTACTGCACGCAGCGGCCGCCCGTAACGCTCGCAAATGAGAAGCGCGTTTCAGCGGAAGCTGCCGCTGCGCTGCAGACGCAGTTCCGCTCTCAGCCGCTGCGGGGCGCCTTTGCTCACCCGGCGTCGCAGCAGAAACATCCCTACGCAGACCATGCGAAATTAATCCGCAACAAGTAGCGATATGTATGAACAGCAGAACAAAACAATGGTCTCCTCAGTAAGGTTCACTTCACGACTGTTGAAAATGCTGAATGGTGAGTTCGGTCGCTCGCAGCTTTGCGCGCTGGTCATGCACGCGCTGCGTTTAGAATGTTTTTGCAATTTACGGAGGAAAATGAAAGAGTAAAGATCAACTGCAGAATAAAACATTTAATTCTGTGGCTGTGAGCGATCTGGCCCATAAGAGACGTTTGCATTCCCTGGAAGTCCAATGTTTTGTGAATTCGCAGATACACACACTTGGCCTCAGCATACAGGCGGGGGGCTATTTAACCTGACAGGTCTGCGGCTGCTGCTACCGGTAACTCCGCTGCTAACTCCCACCGCCACTCCTAACAGTCATCGTTAAAGGCGCGCATGAGTTCACTGATGTATTTTTCTGAATTTCAAATCTCCGTAATTTAAATTCAGCAGGGATTGCGTTGACAGGTTAAATATGGAATATACAGATTAATTAGTATAACGTATAGCAGTTATAATATTTACATTGAAAACAATACCTAGAGCTTCAAATATTTTATTAATATTTAAAGTTCTTTTTTGTATATTTCATAAGAATATTCACACTCATCTTGGAAGGCAAATTGTTTTAGCTTATGCCCCTCATGTTCCTTGCCACGGATAACTCGTCTATTTTAATGCCTCGTGGTTGAGCGAAAATTGATATACACAAATAATAAGGCACTTGACAGAAATGGACGAAAATGCACATAAATAGCCTATGCTTTAAGAACGTTCTTTGGAGGCGTACCGCTTTCTGGAAAATGGACACCTGCTTCCACTCGTGTTAAATAAAACAGGCTCTATATAAGGGTTGTTACACTGACTGAGCGCTGAAATGCGTATTTTCCTGAGAAAGCGTTTTTAATATTCCTTAAAATGCAATCAATAAAGCATTACCTCGGAGATAACATAAAGCACAGAACTCGGAGGCTACACAAGGAAAATAAAGACTGAGTAAAATTAAGCTTTCTCTGTTGCTCTACGTAAGTGCAGTCGGATCATAAATTATTTGCCAAAGAGGGAACAAAAAGCTGAGGATGAGACGCTTTGTGTCTCCTGTGATGGATGGAGGAGCGCGTGGCAGAGCTACCCTGCGCCACCCTGCGCCGCGAGCGGAGTAATGAAATGGTGCTCTTATCTGCAGATCTGCGGGGCATGGGGATCCGTCCTGCTCCTGGAGCGATGCTCTCTGGGGGAAAGACTCTTCCCTCACTCTGCTGCCCCCGCCCCCTCTCTCTCTCTCTCTCTCTCTCTCTCTCTCTCTCTCTCTCTCTCTCTCTTTCTCTCTCTCTCTCTCCCTCTCTCCCTCTCTGATGCTGAATGAGCGGACGCTGAAAGACAGCTGTGGCTTTGGTCGAAGGAGGAGTTCTGTTTTGTGAGTGTAACGCCCATTCAAAATCCAAACCAATAGACAGAGTCCTGCGCAACGCCGACTTCCAACTCTCGTCTACATTGTGTTAGCGGGGCGCCTGGGAGTGCGACCTCTCTCATTTCGTCTATCCAGCCAACACGAAATATCACAGAATTGACACCCGTTTTCCCGTCGCGCTGAAGTGGAGGCAGCTTTGGATCACTCGCCCGCAGATTCAGAAGCTGTAAGTGTGCGCTGTGTCACACGGTGCATGAGGACGGGTCAGATCTCCGCAGGGACTTTCCGCCGTCACCCGGGACAGAGAGACAGCTGAGCGGACATACGACTCCGGCTGCACTCCGGGAAAGCGCCGTCAACACGATAAGTCCATTTCATTCGTCTTATAGGTTTGGTTTTATTAAGTGGCCGTCAGAATTATGAAAAAATTATCAGAGGATAATGACTGCTAGTGTAAACAACGGACATACGAAAACGATCTCGTTTTTATTCTCATCTTGTTTGAATTCGCCCTTCTGAATGGCTTTCTGCGTGCAGAGATTTCCGTTGCATGAAGACTCCTGGAGTTTTACGCGGTTTCGGATCTAAGAGTTTTATTGTTTATTCATCGATCGCAGTTATCGGATTTTTGGGGGATGTATATGGCGTTCCAGCACTCACGTGCAACGGGAAGCAATCAAAAGTGATGCGCGTGGTGTTGTGAATGCATGATCAAACGGGGTTTCGATCGGGAAGCAACACACAGCATTCTCTCCACCAGACGCCAGGCTTCGGCTTTCAGTACTTTCGCACTGTATTCATATGCACTCAAAGCTGCTGAGGAAGGCGTGACTCTTACAAGTGATCACTCGACCGTCGTCCCTACAGAAGTGTCCGGCAGAAAATCACCGAGAACCGGGGAGACGAGTAACAGCTGCGGATCATCACAGTAAACATATGCGATTGTTAAACACAGATAAGATAAACGCGCTACAGATGTGAATGCGAATCAACTGTATCTGAGTTTGTGCTCCGGCAGAGGGACGCTTTGAGCGGGACTTTGGGCATCGGCCTTCGGCAGCGATGCTGCAAGTGGACATGATAATATTTGTCTTTCCGGTCCTGTGGATGTGTGTTTTTAGTCAGGAACCGGCCTCCAAGGTGGTGGCCGACCGCTACGCCGTCTACTGGAACCGCACCAACCCCAGGTAAGTCGTACGTGACCTCGGGGAACCTTTGGGGAACCACGAGTCAACGGCTTCACCAGAGCGGTGCAAAGCCATCTGCATTTCGTTAGTTTTTTTTACGTATTTCACTGGATGGCTAGCTTTTCAGCAAGGAAACAAAGCTGCTAAAATTGGGAATTACTAACAGTGAGTGTTACTGGAGGCTCAGATCCAATGCGTAACGAGTGTGTGTGTGCAGCCTCATTGCCCCGCAGATGTTCATAGTTCTCCGAGTTAATCGGATGACCACAAAGTGCAAGAACAGAGAATCTAGGCATCAAGAATGATCAGATAAATAATTATTAGTAACTCCCTAAATAACACTCTAGCTTCTCTGGGTCTGTTATAGTGACATGTGCAAATGGGATTAAGTGCCTACTGCCTGTAGTACCGCTCTTATGTGGTAATCGTGTGTATCGTATTAGTTGCCCTATAGGCTGTAATTGTACAAATCTGATAGTACTGCGTCCTCAAACAGACCTTGCTCTCAGCTGAGAACTGTCTCATTGTGGAACTGTACACATCCTGTCCCCGTACTGTCGCTGTACCTACTGTATGCACTTTTGTAAGTCGCTTTGGATAAAAGCGTCTGCTAAATAAATAAATGTAAATGTAAATGTAAAATGTAATCACAGGGTAAACCCCAATCTATTTACAAGAGCGTATACACAACCGGCACCAGCGATTAGAAACAAACAAAAACAACTGCGCATCCAAAGCCCGGCGCGGATCCACGGTGACGGCCGAGCGAAGGCGATGCAGACCGGAGAAAACATGAAACCATTTCACACTAAAACTGCAACACTGTGACACTGACCGCGCCTGTCTATTTATTGCAGGAAGGCTGATTCCACCAAAGTTTCTGTTTGACAGCTGAGAGAATTGAGAGAAGTGAATGCATAGGATTATCTATCTCTGTATTTCTCCTTACCATTCATCTATCAAATCGATCTGCTTGCTTCAGGTAGATTTGATAGATGTCACGTAAAAAAAGTCGCTCGAATAACTTCGTTTCTGTTTTGCAAATGCAGCAAGGCTGTACAAAATCTCCTGTCGGGTGTCCAAGCACACGTTCCCTGTTAATTTCAAAGAACTTCAGTAAAATAAGGGAGTCTGTGCAAACCAGATCAGTATACTTTCTCTCGGAAATGCAGTACATGCCACAGAAATCGCAGAAGCGGAGTGTTCAGTTTTTAGAGAAACTGTATTCAACTTATGTCTTAAAACAAATATTTCTAATCGATTCTTTGACGAGTGTAAGTAAATCTCGCGCCTGACTACTCAGAGTTGTTTTACTCCATTCACTTTTTGTATTGTTGGTGGAGAATTTAGAAGCATTTGATTCCGAAGTCAGACAATACTACAACGATGAGAACTCCTACGGAGTTTTAGAACCGATAGATGCTTATTGGAGTTCCCTGGAACAGAAACTCAGTGGACTCCATGGAATAACATAGCTGTCTTGTTGCTCATTTATATGCTGTGTAAGAAATAGAATAAAATTAGTCTAATCACATTTGAACATGTAAGAATGTACCAAAGCAATATTCCTGGTTTTACAGCAGGGTGGTGTGTGTTTCATTCAGTGGAGATTGTTTCAGTCTGTGTGTGTGTGTGTGAGAGAGAGAGAGAGAGATGCGCACTGCTCTTTGGAATAATCGTTCTGGGTCATTCTGAAACAGAGGAATTTCTCAGAGCAGAGACTGACCAGTCGACAGCCAGGAGTGCCGTGCAGGGCCCCACTGAGCTCGGGGTTCAGGACAGAGTTTGGGGTGCAGGGGAGAGGTTGGGGTCCAGGGCAGAGTTTGGGGTGCAGGGGAGAGGTTGGGGTGCGGGGGTTGGGGCTGTGTTCTTGACTGCCACAGAGATACTGTTCTCAGGCTTGTGGTCGGCCAGTGGTTGGAGTGTTTGTGTTGCTTTGCTAAAATGCACCAACACAAAGAGCAGCTCTATCTAATCTGCCACACCGAGAGACACACTCACGCCTGCCGCAGATTACTCTCACTGTCTGACTGGCAGCACAGACAGAAATAACAGCTCTGCCAAAGACATTATTCAGTGATTAAAGCCAGATGTGCTGATATTTCCCTCCGTTAAAAGGAAAATATACTTTTAAAAATGTAAACTGAAATTGGTGGCAAAAGAAATAAATTGAGTGGGAGTGAAAAAGAGCATTAGCTGGTGTTTGACTTCCCTGTAAAGCAGGAGTGCTGACTGAGGAAAGGGAGCCCATGCATGATGTCAGAGCGCTCTGAACAGCGTTGGCTTTGTCTAAACTGTGCTCAGCCATGTGTTTGCACACAGAAAAGGGGGAACGTTACACAACCAAAAAGACAGGTTTACTAACAGGCGAAAACTGAAAGGGAGCTGAAGAACGTCTCTCCTGAGCAATCCCACACTAGCGGGAGAGAAAGAGCCGTGAGAGATGCATCGCATACAGGGAGAATCTGTTTTATCACAAGCAGAATGGGCCTGCCCACAGCTGAACACTGACAAAAGTAATCAAGAAATTATTATTATTATTATTATTGTCATCGTCATCATCATCAGTAAGTACACCACTATACAGTGGTAAAGATACAGTATTTGCATGTATGTAATTCTTGAGTTCTAAATATACAGTTGCATAAAAAAAGAATAAAATTATCCCTTGTTACTGATGTGGAGCAACAATCTATCCTGTTTTTGAAACATATAAATCTAGTTTGCTTATATGTCTTACCTTGAATATGTCAATGTGCTTGGTGCTGTGGTGCTATATGTAAATGTGTTTGCCACGTTTGCCAGTATGCTTAAAGGAAGCATATCTGTTAAAACTGGATTTCAGGCAGTGTTGCAGAAATCTATTTTAGAAAGAAATATCTGGTGTCCTATTCATTTTATACAGTTAGGTAATGCTTCGACTGGTGACACTAGTGTATTTATGTGAGTTTCTGCATGTGTATGTGTGTCATTTTGCATGTGTTGGTTATGTGTGTGTATTCATGTATGTGTTGGGGAGTGAATGTTTATGCATGTGTTGGCATGGTGGTGGTGTGCTTTGTATATGTATGTGGTAGGAGTGTGTGTGTGTGCAGTTGTATGTGAATGGTGTGTTGTGTTGTGGAGGTGTATACTGGCTGTGTATATTTATGTGTGGGGTGTGTGTAGTGGTGTGTGTGTGTGTATGTGGGGTGTGTGCATGTAGTGTGTGTGTGGGGTGTGTGTGTGTGTGGGGGGGGGGGGTGTGTGTGTGTGTGGGGTGTGTGCGTGTGTGTGTGGGGTGAGTGTGTGTGTGTGTGTGGTGTGAGTGTGTGTGTGGGGTGAGTGTGTGTGTGTGTGTGTAGTGTGAGTGTGTGTGTGTGTGGGGTGTGTGCGTGTGTGTGTGGGGTGAGTATGTGTGTGTGTGTAGTGTGAGTGTGTGTGTGGGGTGTGTGCGTGTGTGTGTGGGGTGTGTGGGGTGTGTGAGTGTGTGTGAGTAGTGTGAGTGTGTGTGGGGTGTGTGCGTGTGTGTGTGTAGTGTGAGTGTGTGTGTGTGAGGTGTCTGCTAATTGCCCCTATTAAACTTTAAAGGGCAGAGGGGCTTCTTCAGCTGGACCTGGAGACCCAGCCTGTAGATGATTAGCAGCATTTAGCCGTAAGAGTTTCACGCATACAGCAGTTTGGGGCTGTGCTTTCAGCAGAAGGGCTATGAGTCAGGGAGATCCTCACAGCTGCATATGTATGAAGAAATATGGATCTTGTCATCACCATTATACCAGGATATTATCTTAGAAATGATTTTAGGAGGAGCTGGAGTTACAGGTTGTACAGGACAGCTGAGTGGGAGAAGTCTGGCCCTCAGCCACAAAATAAAATCTTTAAAATGTCACACAGGCTGTGTATAATCAAAGCAAGATAATTGATTAGAAAGTGTTTTTGATTAAGAAGATCAAAGCTGGGCTCAGACTCTCTGTAAAGTTTAGACTCACTGTGCTGATCTGTGCTGAGACGTGGCCATGGTATCCACCTCAGTCACCTCTGGGTGCGAGTTGTGGCCCATCTTTGTTTTTAATTGTAGATGTTGTGAGCTCTATGCCCAGGTTGTGTCTCTGCTATTCCTGGGGAGGGGTTTTGTCCTCTCTTTGCAGTGATGGTAGGAATGAGACTCATTCTTCCAGCACTGAGTAGTAACAGCTGACACCCCAAAGCCGCCAGGCAGAGCGGGCTGGCGGGCACCGGCGCTCTGTTTAACGTTTGTGTGAGTGGAAGTAAGCTGCACTGATTGTGTTGTTGTGTTTTACGCTGTGTCGTCTCCAGTGAGCTGTAGAGTGGGTGTGCCAGGGGGCCGGGTCTCTGGGAGATAAAGGAGGGGTTCATTATTGGGGCATCGGTGGCTGGCTTTGCCCCAGCAGGGCATTGAGCTCAAAGCTGCATCTGTTGAAATCTCTGGTTTGAAGGAAATTCCACTTCCACGATGCCAAGCGTTGCGTCAATATTAATTTTCAAGAGAAATACAATGAGTGTTCTTTTCTCATGGAAGCTTGTTATTCTGGAAGAGAAATAATATTACAGCCCCTTCTCTTTTATCGGACATGGGAAAGTCATGCAGTATAGCTAGATCTTCCTGTTCGACTGGCAGATCTTAGAATTGGCCCTCATTGTTAGCGTCACAGCCGAAAGACGTCTGGTCTTGAGAGAGTCCAAATCTTTCATCAAAATATACCTCATACTACTCTGAGCATTATCTGATGTGTTGAGGTGGATGTTCTGTAAGTGTGTGTTGGTGTTCTGTGAGTGTGTGCTGGTGTGGGTGTTCTGTGAGTGTTCTGTGTGTGTATGTTGGTGTGGGTGTTCTGTGAGTGTGTGTTGGTGTGGGTGTTCTGTGAGTGTGTGTTGGTGTGAGTGTTCTGGAGAAATGATCGCAGAGAGCAGCTCTTTAAGCCGTAGATTTTCTCTGAAGTCTGTCACTGGGTATCCTCACTCTTTCCAGCGAGAGCTGGTGTGTGCTTCAAAGATGTCTCGCTCAGTGGGATCTCTGGCCTGCTCATGCTAGCAGCGCTGAACCTGGGGGCTTGTTGCAGTCTGAGGTTATGAAGCGTTTGCACAGGTAGCAGCAGCTGGTGCTGCTGGAGGAGCTCGTAGCAGCGGGCAGTGAGAGTGGCTGCGTCAGGGGTGTGTGGTGTGTCAGGCGTGTGTGGCGCGTCAAGGGTGTGTGGCGTGTCAGGGGTGTGTGGCTGTGTCAGGCGTGTGTGGCGTGTCAGGGGTGTGGGTCTGTGTCAGGCGTGTGGGTCTGTGTCAGGGGTGTGTGGTGCGTCAGGGGTGTGGGTCTGTGTCAGGCGTGTGTGGTGCGTCAGGGGTGTGGGTCTGTGTCAGGCGTGTGTGGTGCGTCAGGCGTGTGTGGTGCGTCAGGCGGTGTAGCGTAATCTCCGCCTCCTTCCTCCTCCACGCTCTGCTGGTCGCGCACATGAGCGTGTGTTTCCCTCCATTTGCTTTGGAGAGGCAGGGTCTCTCTAATGTTTAACTTCCGCTGAGAGTAAAGCCCTGCGGAGACTGAGTCCCCAGCAGGACCCCTTCTCTCTGCCTCGCGCCCGTTTCCATCCGAGTGCCCAATTCCTGCCAGCGCAGGGGCACGGGGCCGCGATTGGTTGGGTGGTAGGGTCTGTGGGTCTGTGGTGTCAGTCGGGCTGTGGTGTCAGTCGGGCTGTGGTGTCAGTCGGGCTGTGGGGGAGGGGTGGGCTGGTATGTTCCGCAGAACCGCTCAGTGGTGCCAGTTTCAGTCCTCTTGCATACTTGGCAAAGCTGTCAGTCACAGAGGCCACTCTACAGGTGATTTATTTTCTCCATTTCTGAGAGGTATCAAATGCTTCCCATAATCCCTGCTCACCACCCCTCATTTACACTCATGACAAGTTTTCAGCCCCCCCCCCTCCCCACGGCTCTTTCATGCAGCTGCAATGAGACTTGTGGTGTTTGTTTCTGGGGCTTGTTTGGGGTGCTCACCCCTCTGTTCTGCCGGGGTGAAAGGCCGCGTCCCTGCTGGTCCCCTGCTGTGCCGCTCCGCTCCACACCACAGCCTCCTCCAAACACCTCTGACACCCCCCCCGCCCCCCGAAAGGGGGGCATTGTTCCTGTGCTCCCAGCACTCATGGAAGCATGAGGAGAGAGAGGGGGGGGGGGAGAGAGAGAGAGAGAGGGGGGGGGGGGGGCACTGAACTGAGTGGGAGCTCTGAATACAGCAGGGACAGGGAGCAGACCCACCCCCCCAAAAGTAGAACTTTTTCCCAACAGCTTGGGCCGCAGTGAGACTGGCAACGGTGCATCCAGCATGGTCCAGCGTGGTTCTGAGAGAGAGGAGAGGCTTGTGCTTACGAGTCTTCAGTCCATCACCGTGGAGACAGAGCGAGGATGAGGTTCAAAGAGAGAGGAGGAGCTTCAGGAAGTGACACTGAGAAACAGCCCCTTTTATCACATCCACTCTGATTCTGACTGTCACTACAAAACATAAATAAATACATAAATAAAACCCATTTTATTTAACTGCCAAATAATCAACTGCACAGATACAAACTTTTAATGTGAAGTTATTTTATTAATTTGTGCTGCTTAGTCATCATTAGAATGGTTTGAATGTGAAATGCAGAGCTTAATCTGGTGGGTCTTTTTAACCGCAATCGTCACTAAAGGCATTAGCCTCCAGCCGCTAAAGGGCTCTGAAAGCCGTCAGTTCTTTGTGCTACAACACAAAACCCTTCCTGTGGAAGCCCTCTCCCTCTCACGCTTCCTTTCATATTCATCACCTTACAGTCTAATCAGATGAATAAGCCTGAGAGGAGGGATGCAGAGGGATCAGCCCTGGCTGAGTGCAGGTGATGGGCCCTTCCTCTGGGCAGGAGGAGGGGAGGGGCAGAATGTGGCAGCTCGCTTTCCGGCAGCGTCTGCAGTGTGGTGAGGTGTCCGGGAGCGGACGGACCTCCCGGATCAGCGCAGGCTGTGTGGTGCAGGGACCCCGCCAGTCACGGCTGGTGCTGTTCATCTTTTTTGGCCCCAGGTTTTTCAAAATTATGAAAGAAAAATGTATAGAGATGTAAAGAAATAAATGTAGAGAATAGTATTCATTCTAAAATATAAATAAATTAGCTAGCTTATTCATGGTGGAATTAACACTCAATAAAACACTTCTAATATGTTTTAAAGGCGTGCAGCTGTGCTGTTTTAGGTCCTTTTTTGCTGAATGAAAATGTTGCAGGGTGACTCCCCGCGCTGTGCTGGATTGCAGTAATGAGCAGAGCACATATTACACACACAGCCTGCTCCTGCCCTCTCTGCAGTGATCAGCTCCCACACAGAGCACATTCACTCTCTCCCAGCACTGTGTAAACATTTATTCATTTTATTTAACGTACCAATTATGTATTAAGAATAACATTATTTGTCAACACACTGATATTGATAGGAAAATGTAAAAAGAAAGATCAGAAAATCTTGAATGTATATGTAGCTACGTTACCAGTCAAAAGTTTGGACACACTTACGTTATTTTTACTATTTGCCACATTTTAGAATAATAGTAAAGACATCAAAACTATGACATAACACAAATGGAATTAAGACAAATCAAAACTATCTTATATTTCAGATTCTTCAAAGTAGCAATTTTTTTAAATTGCATTTTAAAATTACATAAGCGTCAAGTTCACTGTTTATATCTGAATATGAAACAAATTTCAAGCCTTTAGAGCAAAATGTCCTTGAATGCATGTTTCCCTTTTTTCCCGTTATCTTACCTGGCGTGTGCAGACAGTTGACTGGTACTGTAGTCTTGCAGATATTGTGATTGAGCTTTCCAGTACTTACCTCAACGCACTACTACAAGCCTACGTTTCCACCCGGCCACTACGCTTTGCTACTTAACGGTGTTTGGTGGTCCCATCACACTGCTGCACAAAGTCACTACCCAGAACTCCGCTCCCCCCAGAAATATTTATTGGATTAATGTACTTGCGTTTCTAGCAGTTAGCAGGTACCTTGTCTGGTTAACGATTGAAACTTGGTCATGCAGCAGTTCTAAAACTGTGACTCCTAATATGGCTTTTGCTGGTTTGACACTCTGCCTCACTTTTAAGTTGCTTTGGATAAAAGCATCCCCCAAATGAATAAATGTAAATGTACTTCAGCCAGAGATCAGTTTTTTTCAGGAAATGTATACATACGAAAATATTCATTAATTCACTAAAAGGATTTTCATTTACTGTTCATTTACTGTGTTCATTTACTTACTCTGTTCTCATAATAGTTTTCATGATATTTATGATTTATACCCAACTGCTCTGTGTTACTCTTTCATAAAGAACACACCCTCCTCTCTGCTCTGTGTGTTTACTCAGTTTGATTGAATTTGATAATCCTGTGGGTTTTTGTATGACTTTAGTGACAGCATTTTAAACCAACTGTAAACCAACTGTAAACTAAAGTGTAGCGTGGTATTCTTCCAATTCATTGTAGGAAGTTGTAAATGATTAGTGTTTAATTAACAGCATTAATGAAACAATGAAATGATGCAACAGAGAGCATGCTGAGTTTTAACAAATACAGAGCAATGGTACTGAGGATGGAGAGGACGGGGAGGACGGAGAGGACGGAGAGGACAGGCCATTGCGGGGGTGTACGGCTGCTGTTTGCCTGCGGAAAGTGCAGTTGTTTTTCTCTTTTCTGTACGAACTTTGTTTTATTCACAGAGCTCATGTCGGGTTAGATTATTAGTCTGTGACGAGAGGCCTGAAGTGTTTCCTTGCATTTGATTGGAGCTCGCTTTGCGCTGTGGGGCCAATGAAATATTGAAAGCTGTTTGCGATCTCACGGTGGAGCGGGGTTAGCCAGCCTTCGCACGCGATGCTGAGAAAAAGAGGTCAGGACGGCCGTAATGGGATTGGCCAAGGTGGCGTTTAGGGTCTCCATGGCGTAATCCTGCCCCTCCTCCCTTTCTTTGAGAATGTTTCGATACCCAAACAGAGGTCTGTCAGAATCATTTATCTTTGAGTGTTGGAGTTTTAACTTCTATTGAAGTCTTAAGATTTGTCTGGTTTTTGTGTGCGGTTGTCCTCGTTCTGTCTCTTTCTGGCATTGATTCTCAGACGCCATGTTCCAACCAGACTCCATTTTGAATTATCGAAAAGGTGGCTCACTGTCAGCAGCACTGTTGCACTCAGTTTAAATCTTGTGCACAATTTTTAAAAATCTCTGAAAAATTGGGTAAATGACAGTAATGTACTGTAAGTTCACATCTGCTAAATGACAGTAATGTAAGTTCACCTGTAGCACTTGCTGGCATGCGGTACACAGTGCACTTGAGGCTGATGTTTACTAAAGAAAAAAAAACTGAGAGCCGATGTGAAGCAGTGAGCGCCCGAAGGCTCCTCCCTGGAGTCTCCATCTTTAGACGCAGTGGTTGGATGCAGGAGCCGTTCTGTGATTGTCCCGCTGCAGACAGGCCATCAGAGCTGTCCGCTGCCGCGGGGATCGCTGGCTGAAAGGAGCACGGCACACAGGTGCCTGCATTATTCAGCCTGATAATCGGCCTTTATGTCCCCCGGCCGGCCCCGCTGTTATTCTAGTGCATAATTGATGGTGCTCAGAAGTGGAAAAGTTAGAAAAGCAGAAGTAATGTGATGCGAAAGAGCAACGAGGCGGAGATTGCGTGCGGAGAGCCGGGCGGCAGGGCGGCCAGCTCAGCCAATCAGCAACTCCGCAGCCCACCAGCATAACCTGTAGAGAGACAGATTCAGTCTTCATATTTTCAATAGGTGTTTTTATTTCCACTTGGTTTTCAAAAACTGAAATCCATAGAATTCAGCTTTGATTAAATAAATACAAAACACTTTTTTGCTGTTACACTGAGGATATCATTGACAGAAGAGCTGGAAATCACTTGCTTCATTTATTTCATGTTTTTCTTTGATCAAATTTTCATATTAAATTGATTTGACCTCTGGATAATTTGTAATACCCTATATGTACAGTTTGACGATAAATGTGCATAAAAATACATCCTGTTAGCTGTAGCCAAGTAAAAAAAAAAAAATCAGAACAATTCCATTACGTTAATGTTCCATGTACAATGGTGGCCCTTCAAGGAGTTTTTATTAGCATGGTAGGGAAGGGGAGTGCTTGGCTCACTGGTTTCTGTGGATGCGTTTGGGGTCCTCTTCTCTCCCATTGTTATGCTACGCACTCATAAACAGCAGCTCTGCCTGTATGCTGGCCCTGGCAGAGTCTCTGGTCTGAGGCGTAAAGTTGGCCTTCCCGGCCTGACAAAACCATGCTAATCACCCAGCACTTCTGCTTTGTCCCAGAACAATGCCCCCTCAACACTGAACCCCTCTGAGTGTCAGGTTTCAAAAGCCACAGAGAGACGCTCTTACTGAAAGCAGCCCGAGGACCAGGATACGAGCGGATTTAAGAGATTATGGTGAGCGTGGCATTCTCTTGGCCTGATAATGCGGTGAGAGCGGCAGGGGAGGGCACTGACAGGGTGTGAAAGTGTAGGCATTTAAAAGAGGTGCGTTTTACCTGTTCGCTCGTGCTTTCACTGGTATTCCGTCTGCACGCCGATCTCCACGCGGATATTTGTATGTGGTTTTACTGCTTCAATCACATGGAAAAAAACTAAGAGGACATATATACATAAAAGTATTATTATTATTATGATTACATATTTTAAACATTTGTGCTTATTATTCCTTAATGAAGTAATGTTTCAGTACCAATATGTATATGATCACAATAATGACTTTTAAAGCTGATTTCAGCAGCAAATAATAATTATTGTAACATATTCTCAAATGCTGTAAAGAAAATTGAATTGTGCTAAACATAGTTTCCCATATGTTTTTAAGCTAGTTTTTATTTTTAATAGTTAATAAAAAATAAAATAAAAAATAAATAAAAAATACAATGGGAGTAATTTCACTGTCACATGTATTTCTTAGCTCCTGAAAATATTAAAATAATAACTGATCCATGCTTCCGGTGCAGGGTCTAATATCTGTGTATTGTTTTTATAAAAATATATCATTGTTTGTGCCGGTTATTGTACATTGTTAGTGTGGATTGAGCTGGACTGACCTTCACATATGTATTTGAAAGAAAAAACTAAAATATACAATTGTTACAATGTCTTTCTTATTTATTTATTTATTTATTTTTTAAGAAAAAAAAAAGTCTTTAGAAGATGTCTTATTAGTTAAGAAATGTGAAAGTGCAAAATTAAGAAACTAACATAATTTTGTTCTTATGTAATATGTATTTCATTGAAGTCCTGTATATAATAACATTCATTGGAATTTCTTCCATAAATTATTATTTTAGATGGTATTTTAATTTGTTATTATTTTAGATGGTGTCAGCATATCCTTCAGAACTCTCTCATGGTCTGTGCGTGACGGTGGTCTCATCGCTGGTATGGATTCTGTCCTGGGTCGCATAGTCTACGGTACCACAGCTTGTGTTTATGTGAGCACATTAATTGTGATTTAAAAAAAAATGTTGCATTATTATTACAATCTTAGAATAATTTTGTTTGCAATTTTTTTGTCATTTAAAAAGTTATATATTACACCTTTTTAATGTAATTTAATAATGGAATTAAATAAAATATATTATGATTAAATTATCATTTTAGACATTAAATAATTCTATATATGATATTATATATTATATTTATATATTTCATAGTATAAATAAAATTCTAAAAATACATTTGAAATTAAACTCAATAATTTAATTAAAATGTAATGTATTAACATTAACATATATAGTTATTGTAACTAATTACAACAATTATTCAGTTTTATATATATAAGAAATAAGGATAAAAAAGATTAGAAGATTTTAATGTATTTTATCTTTATTTCATTTAATGTATGATTTATTTTGTCAGTAATCGCATGCTAAGCAGAAACATCCTGTGAAACACACACTGTGCCAGATGCTGGAAAGAGCATTTCACTCTCGACGTCTGTAATTAGGCTTCAGCCCAAATTAGACTCAGCCACTATAGAGGCTATGGAGTGAGTGTGTGCATGTGTGAGTGAATGTAAGTGTGTGTGCGCGCGTGTGTGTGCGTGTGAGTGAGTGTATGTGTGTGTGTGTGCGTGTGAGTGAGTGTAAGTGTGTGTGTGAGTGTAAGTGTGTGTGAGTGAGTGTATGTGTGTGTGTGTGCGTGCGTGTGAGTGAGTGTATGTGTGTGTGTGCGCGTGTGAGTGAGTGTAAGTGTGTGTGTGAGTGTAAGCGTGTGTGAGTGAGTGTATGTGTGTGTGTGCGTGTGAGTGTAAGAGTGTGAGTGTAAGTCTGTGAGTGTGCGTGTGAGTGAGTGTAAGTGTGTGCGCGCGTGTGAGTGAGTGTGTGCGTGTGAGTGTAAGAGTGTGTGAGTGAGTGTAAGTGTGTGTGTGGGTGTAAGAGTGTGTGAGTGAGTGTAAGAGTGTGTGAGTGTAAGTGTGTGTGCGCGTGATTGAGTGTGTGTGCGTGTGCACGTGTGTGTGTAGCTGTAGAGTATGGCCTTTAAGGAGGCCCGCAGATGTGGCCTGTGCTCCCTTGCTGTGCTTCGAGGTTCAGCAGTTAAGACTGTGCAGTGTGTAAACGTCGCATGGAGCTGAGGGTGAATCTGCCGGGTGTGAACTGTGTTTCGGTTCATGTACGAAGGGTTTGCAGTTAATTAAATAATATCAATTAATTAAAACAGTGGTTAATAGTATAACAATAATAAATAGCAATACAATAAAAGAGTAATATGAAAAAAATCCACAAATGTTTTGTTCTCCCAGATTCATGAAATTCAATTATGGACACAATTAAAGATGTGTATGTATTTATGTATAATATGTGTTATTCCACAGAATTTTTGTACTTTTCATGGTGTGGCACCAAGACCAAGCTAATGATTCTGATTAAATCTTCTTCCTGCTTTAGCTCGTTAGTTTGTTTGCAGGAGGTGTGCAAGCACCGGTGTCTGGCGGCGTTTCGCGGCCGGCAGCTTCTCACAGCCGCGCTGAATGTGCTGTTGTGTTGCTGTTGTCCAGCTGTGCGCCTGTGTGTGAGGTCATCTCTGTCCAAAACAAACTCACGTCTCAGTTCTGACACCTGATTCATTAGTTATTTTTCTTTCTTTCTTAGCAAAGGTTTTCATTTATAATTAAAAAATGAAAATGAATATATTTTAATGTAAAATAAAGCAACTTAAAATTTTAATTTAAAATATATTTTCATTTAAATTTATGCATATTTGCATATGCTTGAAAAAGTAAAATATAATTTTTGTGGAGAAATTTGGCCACTAGTTTCTGCTGAAAATTATAAATCTGTAAGTAGAAGAGGGTTAGGGTTAGAATAGGTGGCCGTTATAACCTCCTCAAAACATGAGTTTTACACTTGAAAATATTGTGCTGGAAATGAGATTTCACTGTGAATTTGTTCATTGTAGTTCAAAAGAAATACCTTCAATAAGTAAGTCTTTTAAAAGTGATATGAAATGAGTCTCGTTAAATTAGTGCTTGAAAATGAAGACGTGGCATTGCAGGGGTTAAAGCCAACTGCGGTCGACTCCAGGCTTTCCGTGACAGAGTCACTGTCTGTCACTGCCCTTCTTACGGTTGGGTGGATCTGCCAAATGATTTGAGACATAAAAAGACACAGATAAGTGGCAGAGTCATGTGACCGGCCTTCGCTGGGTCACATGGGTGCGGTGCTCCTGTCCGCGGTTTGGAGGAGAGGCCAGAGGAAACCGTCATGCTGCTCAGACTGTCCCTCATCCTTCAGAATCATGGAGGGAGGAAGCTCTCTTTCCAAAAGCGTTTTGCAAACCAATAAAAAAAAACAATAATTTCAAAGGCTATGGCCTTTTTGCTTTTCATTGGTTAAAATGACTTAATTTTAACTTAATTTTAAATTATTGAGTGGCCTACATGTTTTATGCTTATTTGTGTCCTCGTGGTAAGCTGGATTGGTTTAATGGGAAGCCGTGTTTATGTTGAAATGTCAGGCCATGAGGATGGGTTTTTTTGGTGTTTCGGTGCAGCGCTCGGCGTCCCACCCCCTCGTCCTCACTCCGCCCCTCTCCGCTGTAATTTGGAGGCCGTGTCATTTCAACGTTGATAACACTGATGACAGGCGGGTGGGAACAGGACCCCGCAGGAACAAAGGAAAACTATCTGCTGATCTGAGCATTAGGCAAAGTAAATGGGGCGGGGGAGCAGGAGTAGGCTGGGACAACCAATGAGGGACAAGCTGGAGACTGGGACAACCAATGGGAAATCATTGGCATTAAAGAACAGAAGTCATTTCCATTTCTTCTCTCTTACCATTGTCTGCCTGAAGTAGCAAGGAATTTATACTGTGAGATACTGATGATATGCTGATATACTGAGATATACTCTGTGAGTCATAATTATGTTATTACATTATATAAATGACAATGACAGTAAATACAGTGTAATACGGTGAGAGTGAACCATGCAATGCTGTTTCATTTCCGTGTGATTTTGGATTTTAGGGACAATGAAAGAATTGACAAGCGTTGTACTTGTGTAGAGATTTTAAATCTTAAACAATTTACACTGGTGAGTTTTAATTGGATGCACTTACATGTATCTATATTCACATAAATCAAATTATAAAATACATTTAAAAAAAAGACAGTTTAACAAAACGTCATTTTGGGGGATAGGATGGCTGTATGTGTGGCTCTTTGGTTTAAAGGTTGCACCGGTATGTTATCGGACTGTTTTCTATTGGACTGTTTTGTTGTGTAAAATATGTAGTGACTAAAACGTGTCTTCAGCTTTCACATTTTAGATTCTGCTGATAATCTGTGATTGGAGGCTGTTTAATGTAGCCTGACAGGGAGGATGTCTGCAGCGACGCCAAGGCATTTCAGAGCTGTGGGTTTTCCCAGGCCTCACTCCATTTCTCCTCTGAATCCACTGATTCAGAATCAGATGTCAATGAAGACTGCAGCTGGATTAGACAGCTGTGACTGTAGATGTGTCTCTGTGCATGCTTGCTGCGTGGGAGTGTGGGTTTGGCTGTCTGTCGTTGTTGAAACTCTCTCTTTTTTGGTTTTGCGCATGCAGGACGGGTGGTAGCTGGACCTCACTCTTACCTGTGCACCTGTAGTGCATGCAGGGTGGGGATTAACGGGGTTAATCTCTTCCTGACAGCCTCAGAAACAGATCAGGGTGCTTCCCAGGTGCTACCGCTCTCATCCTCAGAGGAAGAGAGACGGGAATCTGGCCCCTGAAAGGCTGACAGAGGTGTGGGGTTAGGCTTAGGGTTAGGGTGAGGGAGGTGTGGGGTTAAATATGATGGTGTAATGCACTTGGAAGCAGTCCTGAATCATTAGTTTAGTCCTGTCACAGGGTTTTTTACCCCACTCCAGCTGTGCTGTGACTGTGCTTGTGTGCCACACAGTGCCCACAGGCTGTCCTTCCCATAACCCTGAGAATCAGCCCTGTCCGCACCGGGACATGAGGTCAGACTCTGCATCCTGGGCTTTCATCACACTGATCCTGTGAGCGTGAGATGCCCACAGTGGGGTTCTCTGTGCTGGCAGTGTGGGGTGTGGAGCAGGTGCTACACAGCCTGTACTGTACGAGTGCAGTGATGGAATCATCTGTGTGAGAGAGGGTCCACAGGGCGTGGCATGGCTAGGTGTGGCACGGTTGGACGTGGCAAGGCTGAGTGTGGCACAGGTGGGTGTGGCACCGCTGGGTGTGGCATGACTGGGCGTGGTATGGCTGGGTGTGGCACAGGTGGGCGTGGTATGGCTGGGTGTGGCATGACTGGGCGTGGCACAGGTGGGTGGGGTACGGCATGGCATGGCTCGGTGTGGCACCGCTGGGCGTGGCTGCAGTCTTGCCTTGGTGAGAATCCTAAGAGCGGAGCACACTGAAGGATGTGAGAGTGGTATAAGAAGCCTGCTGTGTGTCAGAGGGAAGAGGCAAGAGTGTTCTTCTGCAGGTACAGTTTGCATCATAGTGGATCATACCCGCCATCACTTCCCTGCAACACGATGGAGCAGCATGGCGTGACTGAGCGGTCCTGTCTGTCGGCTCTGTCTGCACAGTAATGGAGATGGGAGAGAGCAGGTTATGGATGTACGCAGGCGTGAGTTTTGGATCCCTCATAAATCAAAGCCATTAAATGCTACTTGGGCTCATTTTTCATGAGAAATGCAGACTGTCAAAGCCCATGCAAATCAGATTTATCAGGCGATCTGGTGCTGTGACGCCAGCTCCACAGTACTGCTGATGCGTCTGACACAGGTACTGCAGTTTTCAGCACCATCTGTCTGATGAACGCGTTCATTTTAATCTGATTTAGGTACAGCTTCATGGCTAGCCTGTGTGTGTGTGTGTGTGTGCGTGTGCGTGCATGCAGTGTTGGCCTTTAGATGATTACATGTTGAGATATCTTTGGTATTTATTTTAGTAAGTGAAACAATGCAGTCATCTGCAGAAAAATCCACATGTGTGTGTGTCAGGAGGGGGGGATGTATGCTGAGTGTGTGTGTATGTGTGTGTCAGGAGGGGGGGGGGTGTATGCTGAGTGTGTGTGTGTGTGTGTCAGGAGGGGGGGGGGGTGTATGCTGAGTGTGTGTGTGTGTGTGTGTTTGGGGGAGGGGAGTGTATGCTGTGTGTGTGTGTGTGTGTGCGCGCGTACGCGTGTGTTGGGGGGAGGGGGGTGTACGCTGTGTGTGTGTATGTGCTGTCCGTGTGTGACCACGGGGGTAGCTGGGAAGCTGGCACAGGGTCATATCCCTTGTGTAAAGTGTCACGCTGTTTTTCACACCAGCAGTGCAGTGCTTTAACACCCATTCCGGTGGGCCGTCCCCTGTCTGAAAGAGCAGCGCAATCAGGAATAAAGAAGTGGCCTGTCTGTTAGTGGGACTGACTGCAATAATTCACCCACTTTGCCATGTAAATAATAAACAATAATAAACATAATGAAAGGGAAGCTCAACATTAACTCTGACGTGGCAGGGAGACCGGGACGTGTTTGTGGGCTTGTTTGTGGGGTTGTGCGGTTGGCGTGCGGTTGCCGTGACGCTGCAGTCTGGCCTGTGTTCTGAGGCTTTTGTCTCCTTGAGGCAGCCTTTGATGGGGGGTCGGGTGGGAGAGACCCGGGTTTTGTTCAGCCTGTTAGTGGACAGCGAGAACTCTCCGGAGAACTAAACCACCACCAAATTCACTTGGAGAACCGTGACCACTGGCTGGCTAACACTGCTCTTCTGCAGAGCAAGCTCTGTCTTTCTACTTCTCCTTCTTCTTTCTCCCTCTTTCTTTCTCTCTCTCTTTCTCTCTCCCCTTCTCTCTTTCTCTCTCCCCCTCTCTCTCTCTTTCGCTTTCTCTCTCTCAGGGCAGAGAGAGCAGCAGTGTGATGTTTTTCCATTAATATTGTTCTCACAAAGACGAGCAGCACCAATGTGGGATCAGTGCTCAGTGTGGGATCAGTGCGGGATCAGTGCTCAGTGCGAGATTAGTGCAGGCTCAGTGTGGGCCCTCGGATGGCCTGCACCCTCCTGCCTCTGACACTCGGACGCCTCCTCTATCCCTGCGCTGGCGGCTCTGTCAGAGTCGCAAACAGAGGCCTTATGAAGGGGAGGCCAGCCGGGCCTTCTGATTGGCTTAAAGAGCAGATGCTGATGCCATTAGCCAATGAGAACGAGGAAGAATTTGATGGAGGTGGTTTTTAACCGGACTCAGATTCTCACTGAGCTCGCTGTGTCACGCGCCCCTCAGGTTCCGACCCAGCCCAGTGAGGAGTGCAGCCTGTGTGTGAGTGTGTGAGCTCACAGCCAGTCAGATGCGTAAATACGCTCAGCTCTTTTAATGAGATAGGATTGATCAGCATTGACTGCAGCCCCACAGTGCTAATCAGCCGGAGCCCATGACTGAAAAATCTGCCTTAATCCGTGTGTTTGCCCGTGTCAAACGGCTGTTTGATGTCTGTGAAAGAGGGCGGGAGAGATAAACTCCTGCCGTGTTCACAGCTTAGAGCTGCGTTTAGCTCCGTTTCCCATGATCCTCTGTCCAGCATTTCGCTCTATTGGGCGGACGTTGCTGTGAAGCTCCAGGGGTCTTGCAGGGAGTAAGGACCCCTCTTTCGGTGGAGTGGGATATTTTACAGCCTGAGGAGTTTATCACAGAGCTGGGGCTCCTCAGGAAGCCAGATATGATTTCTGAAGTGAGAACATGTCTGAGTTCATATGCTGATAAGGAGATGAGGTATATGATAATATTCTTGGGTATTTATGAAAGGTAGTTATGATTTCATTTTTATTATACACTGCATTATTACACTCTCACTGCATTATTACACTCTGCATTATTACACACGGCATTATTACACACTGCATTATTACACTCTCTGCATTATTACACACTGCATTATTACACACTGCATTATTACACTCTCACTGCATTATTACATACTGTCTGCATTGTGCTACCGTCAGAGAGGACAGATGGAAACTCAGATGGGAGCCCTTCTCAGCAGCTTGGCTGGGCATTGAACTCATAACCCTCTGATGTCTGAGGTGCTTGAGTCTGAAGTGAGCGTTGCTGACCGCTGCAGGCGTGAATGGCCATGATGGTCACATGGCTGCTGTTTGCTAACCGAAATGCAGTGCTGGGCGTGGCCTTGCACCATAACGCTCAGAGATCCTGGATCCGACACCTGCTCATGACCTTCTGCGAGCAGTGAAAGGTCGCAGGTCGTAGGTCGCAAACGTTACAGGAGACGAGTGAATGGCTGAGGATGGAGGGGTGAGGAGGAGAGTAATCTCACACTGTTACTGTGTGGGGGGTGGAGGGGTGAGGAGGAGAGTAATCTCACACTGTTACTGTGTGGAGGGTGGAGGGGTGAGGAGGAGAGTAATCTCACACTGTTACTGTGGGGGGTGAGGAGGAGAGTAATCTCACACTGTTACTGTGTGGGGTGAGGAGGAGAGTAATCTCACACTGTTACTGTGTGGGGTGAGGAGGAGAGTAATCTCACGCTGTTACTGTGTGGGGTGAGGAGGAGAGTAATCTCACACTGTTACTGTGTGGGGGGTGGAGGGGTGAGGAGGAGAGTAATCTCACACTGTTACTGTGTGGGGGGTGGAGGGGTGAGGAGGAGAGTAATCTCACACTGTTACTGTGTGGGGGGTGGAGGGGTGAGGAGGAGAGTAATCTCACACTGTTACTGTGTGGGGGGTGGAGGGGTGAGGAGGAGAGTAATCTCACACTGTTACTGTGTGGGGGTGGAGGGGTGAGGAGGAGAGTAATCTCACACTGTTACTGTGTGGGGGGTGGAGGGGTGAGGAGGAGAGTAATCTCACACTGTTACTGTGGGGGGGGGGGTGGAGGGGTGAGGAGGAGAGTAATCTCACACTGTTACTGTGGGGGGTGAGGAGGAGAGTAATCTCACACTGTTACTGTGTGGGGTGAGGAGGAGAGTAATCTCACACTGTTACTATGTGGGGGGGTGGAGGGGTGAGGAGAAGAGTAATCTCACACTGTTACTGTGTGGGGTGAGGAGGAGAGTAATCTCACACTGTTACTGTGTGGGGGTGGAGGGGTGAGGAGGAGAGTAATCTCACGCTGTTACTGTGTGGGGTGAGGAGGAGAGTAATCTCACACTGTTACTGTGTGGGGTGAGGAGGAGAGTAATCTCACACTGTTACTGTGTGGGGTGAGGAGGAGAGTAATCTCACACTGTTACTGTGGGGGGCTGTGGCATCTCCCTGCTGCTGTGTGCCTCTTCATTCTCACCACTTTTTCCAGCCATAAAAGGTTTCTCTTCATGCAGGTCCAGTAATAACACAGTGACTGATCTTCCTTTCGAAAACCAGATATTTCCCATTAACAATAAATAACATAAAATCTCTTTTTCTTCTTTACGAGTCCTGGTGGACTGCCAAACAAATCAAATCCCTCTACAGCTAGTTTTAAATCTGTCACCCTGCACCACACACACATTCACACACACACACACACACACACACGAACAGACCTCTAGATACAGATATACAGAGATATAGATCTGTGGCTCATGACAACAATAATCTGGGCCTGTGCACCTCTCTCTCTCTCCCCATCTCTCTGTCCTTTTCTCACTTTTTCTTTGTTTTTCTGTTACCCTCTCTCTCGCTCCCTGTGTTCCAGGGTTTCCGGCCTTAATTTCTGAACCTGCAGTGGCTGGGTATAGGCCGCCTGTCCTCTGCAGACACTCTCTGTTGGATAGGGAGATGCTGACGGGTTCTGTACTGATCTCAGAACGGTGCGTAGGGCACAGAGCAGGTAGATGCGTGATTCTGCTCTCACCTGTCTCTCAGTGACACCGGATGTGTGTTCTCTGCTGAGCAGCAGTATGAATAGCGCTATCAGGCGTGTAAGAGCTCTCTGCGCAATTCACACTCCTCTCCAGCTCTCAGTGAAAGCCTGATTGTTTTCTGTGTGGTGGCATTTAGAGGCTAATAAGCATGTGTGGCAGGGAGTCATTCACAGCTCTGTCTGCGTTAGGGGTTGTTTGCGTTTGCCTTTGTTCACAGTGTGAGAACGTCTTCTCTCTCCCCAGGTGGGTCATGCCATTAGAGGCTTAGCGGCATTCCTACCTGTGTACACTTCTCTCTCCCTGTTTACCTGTGGGTTTGGGTTTCAAAGCTCTGCACCTCCTCTGTAATGCAGAGTCTTACGGCTCCAGGATCGTGTTACTCTGAGCTGTGCTTACATACACGCCTCCTCTGTCTTTGGGAATAATCTCAGCTCTCAGCCTCAGCAGCACCTGCCACTTTGTTCTCTGATTGTAGGTGTATGGAGTGTAAGAACCTTTCTGGTGTGCTCCCACTCTGCTGCCACCTGGGGCAGAGCTGCGGACCAGGAAGAACACCGGACTTTAGACCTGAGGGTCAGTGTGGAGTAGAAGTTAGAGTGCTGGACCTGCCTCAAATAAATGCCGGGGAAAATTATATTTATTTTTCGTGACTATAAAAGGAAAGAGCAGTGGGTTAAAATGCTTACAGTAATCCTATTTATTGTTTGTGGTTAAAAAACCAAAAAATAATTTTTTTACATTAGGCTAAATGAGGTTGTTTTAGTGAATTCAATTTGCCTTATGTTTGTTCATCTGTTAACGAATTAGATTAAACATAAAAAACAAAACAAGCTGTCTTTCGGATCATGGTAGCCTAAACTCACAGTGATACTGCTATTCTTACAGACTGTGCTTTCCCATCATAGGTTGCAATGACAATGTTTAACTTACTTTATTAGTGATTCCTGTTTGAGTTGCTGCCAAAGAGCGTCCAACTACTAATGGGCTAGATCTGGGATCAGGGGCACAAACTAAATTGTGTCAGACCACAGAGACTCTGCAAATTACAAAACTTATTCTGGACCTGTATTTAGGGCTAACTCTAAATTTTTTTTTTTTTTGGGGGGGGGGGGGGTACTTCCATATAAAATACTCCTGGAACTGCTCTAGTACTGTATGATGACAGTACAGTCATCTGTTACTGTACAGCCCTGTCCTTCTGCAGGGCTCTCTGCCCGCAGCTGATTGGACAGAATCCTCTCTCTGTCTGAGGCCGTGTGGAAGCGACACCGCCTGCTTTCGCTTTGATTTGGAAGGTGTTTCTGATGAAAGCAGGGGTTTGATATCGGCATGGAAACACAAAGGAGCCTGTATCCTCCCCTGCAGCCCGTGATCACTGGGCTGATACTCCCCTCTATCTCACAGCATCTGAGGCAGCTCTGCCAGACACTGTTATTGCAAATCTTTTGGAGTGTTCTCAGTAGATTAAAAGTTCAGTCATAACTTTGAAAACTATTCTTTTTATCATTCAGATATGCGCACGGAGCGCAGGCTTGGCAACACCAGCACATTCTCTTTAACATCTGAACAGCATCCAGCCCAGAGAGAGGCTGCAGTTATGCTCAGAACAGCCTGCTGCTCCAGCTATATCACACACTCCTGTTGATGCCTGTTCACACAGGTCATCAGCACTACCCTGCGCTGGATCTGAGGGTAGTGTGTTAGTGTGGAGTAGAGGTTAGAGCACTGGACCTGAGGGTAGTGGGTTAGTGTGGAGTAGAGGTTAGAGTGCTGGACCTGAGGGTAGTGGGTTAGTGTGGAGTAGAGGTTAGAGTGCTGGACCTGAGGGTGGTGGGTTAGTGTGGAGTAGTGGTTAGAGCGCTGGATCTGAGGGTAGTGGGTTAGTGTGGAGTAGAGGTTAGAGCGCTGGACCTGAGGGTGGTCGGTTAGTGTGGAGTAGAGGTTAGAGCGCTGGACCTGAGGGTGGTCGATTAGTGTGGAGTAGAGTTGTGATGTCATTTCAAAGGGTCTTTTTTCTGCAGAGTAAGTGAATTCTGGTGTGATGGTCTGACCTGCGGTGTGGTACCTGGGGCACCGCACTGCCCCTCACATCAGTGAGCAGGAAGGAGGGCCAGAGACCCGCCCCTTGGGTCACATGGTGTCTGATTACTCTTTTACGTAGTGTAGCTCTCACTCCCTCGCTCTCTCTCTTCATCACTGTTTCTTTCCTCTCCTCCATCACAGTGGAAGCAGACAGGACTCCCTCCCCTCTTCTGCAGGTGAACTGAAGGTCTGGTCATGCGGGTGCAGAGAAGTCATATGGAGCTGTTGGCAGAACTCCCATTTGGTGAACAGCTATCAGACACTTGGCACTTTCACAAAGGGGCCTGTCTGTATATCTCGATGTCTGAGCACCTGTAAAGTGAAGGGAGTTTATACATCTGCTGTGGGTGTCTGTCTCTAATGATGAGGGATAAGGACACAGAACAGTGACCCCCCCATCAGCAGACCTTTCTCTCCTGCTGCTTCAGAGTCCTCTGGGTGGCAGTTAATGATCTCGATGAGGGACACTAACAGGACAAAGCCGGCCTCATTAGGACTGCTACGTGTGTGTGTGTGTGCGTGTGTGTGTGTGCGTGTGTGTGTGTGCGTGTGTGTGTGTGCGTGTGTGTGTGTGTGTGTGTGTGTGTGTGTGTGTGTGTGTGTGTGAGATAGTTGTATGGGTGGGAGGAGTCAGTGCTTGACTGGCAGGGATAGGTTGCATTCTCTGCTAGGCCTCAGTCTGTGTGCAGCTGTTTTGACCAGGATGACGTGTGTACCAGGTCACTCCCTGTGAGTGAACTCACTGCCCTGAGTGTCTGTTCCTCCTGTGGATGTGTGCTTACCTTTCCTGGCTGTGGAATGCACAAACACTCTGGCTGGTGTAGTGTGTCAGGGTGCCGAGTCTCCTGTCACTCTGTCTGAAATCACTTACAGAGAGTTCAGAGCTCTGATTGGTCAATGACACAATGGAAGTGTAGTCTTAGTGCAAGTTCTGTGAGCTCAGTTTAACCCCCCCCCCCCCACACACACACACAGGCCGACAGGAACATATCCATTCAGGAGAGTCATTAACAGACAGCAACAGCCAGGGGTGACAGTGAAGGTAATCCTGAACCATAAAACTCCTGAACATTGGAGCTGCTGTCCCTGTCTGCTCGGGTAAACACAGGCTGCAGGAGCCGGGCAGCCGGAGCGGTTATGGATGGGCTTCTGCCGTGCGTCTGCAAACGACACGCTCATTATGACTGCCAGGGCGGCCTGGAATGGAGAGAAAAAAGGAAGAATGAAAGAAAAGGAGTGAAGACTAAGCTCTCCGGACTCATCTGTCAGACAGCAGTTTGCTGGAACGGAATGTGTCTTCTCCTGTTTACTCTGGGAGAGACCTGCCAGAGCTCTGTGTGGCCTGCAGGCCGTGCTGCTGATCTGAGGGGAAAAACAGAGGGAGAAAACACTCAATCGCACACACACTACACACACACACACACACACACACACACACACACACACACACACACTGTCACGCACACACGCACACTGTCACATACACAAAAAGGGGAGGGGCTTGTAAAGGTGTTATAAATGGGCGGGGAGTCAGACTGCACATTCCAGTCAGGGATGTGACCTGGGTACTCTGTTCCCACATGCCAGTGATAACGAGGGCTTAATGAGGCCCTAACAACCTGCTCCTCTTCGTCAGGCTTTCTGAGTATGCCTGGGCTGGAGTTTGTGTTTAACTCTGGAATGCTTAAAATGTCATAACCTTCCAGCTTCATAGGCTGGTGAACACTGTTCTCTGCTGTGTTCAGAGTTTTTTGGATTATGGCAAGATTTGCTAACAGCGTAGCTCAGAAGTCACTCTGGACACACCTCACTGTACAGTGTGTGTGGCGTAAAACTGGTGCACTGTCTGCTCAGAAACACAGGTTGACGTGTTTGGGTCGGGTCATCCCGGGCCTTTCTCTGAGTGTGGAACTGCTGCTCTTCATGTCAGGTGCAGGGAGAGAGAGGCTCAACGCAGTTCAGGGGAACTACAGAGAATCAGAACATGATGATGCTCCCAGAAGGGCTTCCTGTTAGACCTCCTCTCCCAATGAGTCCAAACTGAACAGCTTCCTGTTACATTTCCTCTGATAATAAGCCCTCGTTGGGGGTGTATGAAAGGCCCCTCAGATTCACTGCAGAGTTTTGGGGTGTCCCGTCAGGGTAGCCTCAGCCTTCCGAAGCTCCTGCACTCAGAGACCCTGGCAGAACAGCTGGCTTTGTGATAGAGCTCTGTGTCCACAGTGATCCTGTTTCTCCATCTGGCTGCAGTACCGCTTCAGAGCCCGTAAAACAGAGCCCACTTCAAGGAAGATGGTCTCCACAGTCTCGAGAGTGAATCAGTGTTCAGTGTGGCTCAGGTGTTCTGGGCAGGTCCCTGTTTCTCATTGGCTTGCAGCTTTATGCTCCATGTCTTGGTGTACTTTATCTGGGAGAGAAGAGCACTCAGACCGCGGGGGTGTGTGGTTTGCCCCGCCTTCCCGCCCTCCGGCAGACGCTGGCCACCCTTCTTGCATTGTCTCAGCATCCCACAGGTCTCAGACCGGCCCGGGGACAAAGCGAGGCATGCGGGTGTGGAGCATCAGGGCTAACGCTAACGATGCTGCTCTCGCGGGATCAGCCCACGGCACACGCTGATTAAACACCTGAGCCTGAGCGCTCAGGGGTCGTGGTAGGGCATGAACCGCACTCGGCCTGAGTGCTCTTTTCAGCTCGGTGTGCTGCTGGTGTCAGGAGCCACACAGTGCAGACACAACGTTTAAGAAGGAGGGAAAGGAAAGGAAGCAGCTGAAGGGGGTGTTTGATGTGTCCTCATTCCTGGCTGCAGGCTGCAGATGGTGGAGATGCAGTCGTCATAGCAGTGCTGAGCTGGCAGTCATGATGGTCTGAAACATGCGTGAGCAGCCACAGATGCTAGAGCCCAGAGAACTCCCGTCATTTATCCTCCATCCCTCCCTCTCTCTCCCTCTCTCTCTCTCTCCCTCTCCCTCTCTCTCTCTCTCTCTCTGTGAATGCAGAAGGAGTGAGGGGCTGACAGTGCTGAATTATGGCTCACTCATTTACGCTCCATAAAAACTACAGCATCAGTTCAGACAAATGAAAAGACAAAGATGAATGTTCCTGACATTTCCTGCTCACTGCCATGAGCCACACGTGCGCACACACACACACACACAGTCATACATACTCACACACACACACACACACACACAGTCATACATACTCACACACACAGTCGTACACACCTACACACACACACACTCACACACACACACAGTCATACATACTCACACACACAGTCGTACACACTCACACACACACACACACACACACACAGTCATACATACTCACACACACACACACACACACACACACACAGTCATACATACTCACACACACAGTCGTACACACCTACACACACACAGTCATACATACTCACACACACAGTCGTACACACTCACACACACACACACACACACACACAGTCATACATACTCACACACACAGTCGTACACACCTACACACACACACACTCACACACACTCACAGTCATACATACTCACACACACAGTCGTACACACTCACACACACACACACACACACACACACACACACACACACACACACACAGTCATACACACTTACACACACACACACACACACACACACACTGCATTGCATTATTGTCTTTATATTACCCCTGACATTCTTATCCAGAGCGACTTACACGGGTTACAGTTTTTACATGTTATGCATTTATACAGCTGGATATTTACTGAGCTAATTCTGGGTTAATTACCTTGTCCAAAGGTACAGCAGCAGTGCCCCAGCAGGGAATGCAACCAGCATCCTTTCAGTTACAAACCCTGCTCCTTACTGTTATGCTACACTGCTGTCCACACACACGCAAACACACACATGCACACGAAAGACATAAATAAACATAAACTCAAACTCACACACTTGGCATTTACAGTAATGTGTAACAGTTATGGGTCATTCCATAGCAAATCACCCAGCGAGTCCCAGGTCACCCTCTCACCAGTAATGGACAAATAATCACAGCAAGGACCTTTCCTTTTCAGGACATAAACAATCATTGTAAATAGTATTCAGATCCACAGTGACAGTAGTCAATACTTTAATAGTTACATGTCAGCATTTCACCAAATAGCTTTACTTTACATTACTGGTGATAATGCTTTGACATGTTTTTGACAATCAATAAAATTGCTTAATTTGGAAAAAAAATGTTTATTTTCACTATTTTGAATTAATTTATGAAGGGGTAGTATGTTCCCCTTATTGAAATAAATCTATGTGGAAATTCTGAAACTGTGAACTTATGTAATATTTGTGTTTTGGTTGAATTTGTACGGCAACAAGAGCACGACAGCTCATTCTTTAAAAAAATCATCTCCAGAAGGAAGCTCAGCAACAACCAAGTTTGTCAGATCATCTTCAGATATATAAGAATACATGGTAAAAATATGAAAATTATGGTTAACTGCCCACATGGTCAAATGAGGACATGAAAATAGGCAATTTTGAGGACATTTGAATATCGAGCACATTTCAAAAAATTATCCTGACACTCCTATAACAGTAATAAATGTGGTTACTGCATACACATGGCATAATATGTCATAGTCATATGTCTTTATCTAGCATACTGTTTGAGTGAGAAGCTCTCAAAGGGGGTGTCGTTTTGTTATGTTTTGAATTTTCAGCCATTTCCAAAGCCTTGTAGGAGGAAAAGAACATAAACACCTGATCTGATTACATTTTTGAATTCTACAGAAAAAGTTAGTCACGTAAAGTAAAGTTAGTTAGTCCCAGGCCACACCCCCTGACCATGCTGCCTCCTTATTCAGTACATGGGCTATTAGAGTATGAGGCAGAAATGAAATCAAACAACAGTGGTGGTATGAGTGAGGCTCTTTGGAATGCTTAGCTTAGTTCCCAAAAGATGAATGATTTATGAACGGAACACTAAAGGTTTTAATCAGAGAACCAACAGCGCCCTTCTTGTGCCTAAATGTAAGGTATAGAAACTGTGACACACCTCGCAGACATACCAATAAGATCACTGCAGGCATAGAAGGCTTCCTGTTCAGTTTAAACTGAGAAATGGAAACAGCGAATTAGAAACAGTAATGCTGTGGGATTAACCTGGGTGGCTGGTTAGAGTGGTGATTACCCCCCGGAGCGCAGGAGGGTGCGAGAAGCTCAGTGTGTCTGCAGACATCAGCACGCACGCGCACACACACGCGCACACGAGGGCGTGGCAGCCTTCAGTGAGTCTCTCTCCCCTCTGTGGCATTTCGCTGCTTTGGCCTTTTCCCAGCGTTTATGTTGAATTGCTTTCCCTCCATGCAGCCAGTGTATGAATATTAATGGCGCGTGTGGAGTTTTGCTCTGTAAAATCCACATGGCAGATTTCCTGATTTTCTCTGCCTGGTGTCTGCACCCGCTGCCACCTCCCTGGGGCTTCATGAAGCGTTTGTTTAGATTCCTTTTGAAATTCGGTGAGCCTCGGCCACTGTCCCGGCACTGTGCCGAAGGACACTTTAATTACCCTGCATTAACCGGAGGGATTCAGGCCTGAATGAGTCCGCCGGAACAAAGGATTCATGAATACTGTTGGTTTGTGAATCTCAGTGGTGTCAGGTGCTGTTGTGTCTTCTCTAAACGAGGGGAAGGACCAGGAGCACAAAATGGAGGAGGAACGTGTTTTTCTTCTGTTTGGTGCTGCCGTCTCCGTCGCTCTGTCTGTGAGGAGCCACACGGGGAGAATGCGCTGTAGCCTCCTGTACCACACAGCTCTGAAAACTGTGACCTCCGTAACGTAGCGCCCGGAGCCAGTCCAGGTGCTGGGTTTGTCTCCCGCAGTGTTGGGTTTTGTCTCCCGCAGTGTTGGGTTTGTCTCCTGCAGAGTGTTGAGTTTTGTCTCCTGAAGTGTTGGGTTTGTCTCCCGCAGTGTTGGGTTTGTCTCCCGCAGTGTTGGGTTTTGTCTCCCGCAGTGTTGGGTTTGTCTCCTGCAGAGTGTTGAGTTTTGTCTCCTGAAGTGTTGGGTTTGTCTCCCGCAGTGTTGGGTTTTGTCTCCCGCAGTGTTGGGTTTGTCTCCCGCAGTGTTGGGTTTGTCTCCCGCAGTGTTGGGTTTTGTCTCCTGGGGTTAAATTGCATTCAGTCCTTCAGAGCAGGCACCCAGAGGAGACAGCATTGAGCAGTTTCTCCACGGTGCATGGGCTACTCACTGCTGTGCAGTTTCTACTCACTGCTGTGCAGATTCTACTCACTGCTGTGCAGTTTCTACACCCTGCTGTGCACATTCTACACCCTGCTGTGCAGATTCTACACCCTGCTGTGCAGATTCTACACCCTGCTGTGCAGTTTCTACACCCTGCTGTGCAGTTTCTACTCACTGCTGTGCAGTTTCTACTCACTGCTGTGCAGTTTCTACACCCTGCTGTGCAGATTCTACTCACTGCTGTGCAGTTTCTACTCACTGCTGTGCAGATTCTACTCACTGCTGTGCAGTTTCTACACCCTGCTGTGCAGTTTCTACACCCTGCTGTGCAGTTTCTACACCCTGCTGTGAGGTTTCTACACCCTGCTGTGAGGTTTCTACACCCTGCTGTGCGGTTTCTACACATTTCCTTGCTGTCTTTGCCTTTGTAAGCTCCAAAGGCCCCTTCAGAAACTCAGTCAGTCTGGGTTTGCATTTAAAAACTTGCAGTAAATCTGTTTCCTGTACACGTTTATCTTAAATGAGTCGCCCGTTCCTCGCCTATCAGAGGCAGAAAGCTTCAGTTCCCTGGGCAGGAGAGCTGGGAGGAGCAGTGCAGTATAACTGACAGAGAGAGAGGGAATAAAGAGATGGAAAAAAGGTGTGAAAGGAGGGAAAGAAAGAAGGATGTGGGAGGAAGAGGAAGGAGAGAAAGGAGAGAGGAGTGCGAGACGGAGAAGGAGGAGCTCAGAAATCTGTTTGTGGTTCATCTAGTACTTTACCCGTGGTGTTCCTGTAGCTGTTTCTCCAGGGTTATCAGCAGGGTGCTGAGAAATCTCTCTGCTGCACATCTGCTCTCTGTTTGAAAACACGTTGTTATTCTCGGAGTTAAGCCTGTGAAACTCCTCTGTGGCCCTGTGTGTACTTCACGCTGTCACACTGCGCGTCACTCCACTCTCACACCTCTCAGAGTGCGCTATACATCTGAGCTGGGACCGTGTAATCTCTGAGGGAGTCAGGATCCGCCCCTACAGCCGGATCAGTCCCTACAGCCGGATCAGTCCCTACAGCCGGATCGGTAAAGGTGCGATCTGTCTCAGAGCAGTGGCCTCGTCAGCTGACAGGGTGCCCCTGCTGAAAGAGCTGTGAGAGCCACTCAAAAGCCCCTCAGGCACTGGAGTGGCCACCTCTCACAGCGATGAGTGGCCAGTGAGCACAGCAGCCAATAACAGAGTCACAGACACAGAGACACACAGAGAACCGAGTCACAGAGAGCTGAGCCAAAGAGCAGAGTCACAGACACAGAGACACACAGAGAACGGAGTCACAGAGAGCCGAGCCAAAGAGCAGAGTCACAGACACAGAGACACACAGAGAACGGAGTCACAGAGAGCCGAGCCAAAGAGCAGAGTCACAGACACAGAGACACACAGAGAACCGAGTCACAGAGAGCCGAGCCAAAGAGCAGAGTCACAGACACAGAGACACACAGAGAACGGAGTCACAGAGAGCTGAGCCAAAGAGCAGAGTCACAGACACAGAGACACACAGAGAACGGAGTCACAGAGAGCCGAGCCAAAGAGCAGAGTCACAGACACAGAGACACACAGAGAACGGAGTCACAGAGAGCCGAGCCAAAGAGCAGAGTCACAGACACAGAGACACACAGAGAACGGAGTCACAGAGAGCCGAGCCAAAGAGCAGAGTCACAGACACAGAGACACACAGAGAACCGAGTCACAGAGAGCTGAGCCAAAGAGCAGAGTCACAGACACAGAGACACACAGAGAACGGAGTCACAGAGAGCCGAGCCAAAGAGCAGAGTCACAGACACAGAGACACACAGAGAACCGAGTCACAGAGAGCTGAGCCAAAGAGCAGAGTCACAGACACAGAGACACACAGAGAACGGAGTCACAGAGAGCCGAGCCAAAGAGCAGAGTCACAGACACAGAGACACACAGAGAACCGAGTCACAGAGAGCCGAGCCAAAGAGCAGAGTCACAGACACAGAGACACACAGAGAACCGAGTCACAGAGAGCCGAGCCAAAGAGCAGAGTCACAGACACAGAGACACACAGAGAACGGAGTCACAGAGAGCTGAGCCAAAGAGCAGAGTCACAGACACAGAGACACACAGAGAACCGAGTCACAGAGAGCTGAGCCAAAGAGCAGAGTCACAGACACAGAGACACACAGAGAACCGAGTCACAGAGAGCTGAGCCAAAGAGCAGAGTCACAGACACAGAGACACACAGAGAACGGAGTCACAGAGAGCTGAGCCAAAGAGCAGAGTCACAGACACAGAGACACACAGAGAACCGAGTCACAGAGAGCTGAGCCAAAGAGCAGAGTCACAGACACAGAGACACACAGAGAACCGAGTCACAGAGAGCTGAGCCAAAGAGCAGAGTCACAGACACAGAGACACACAGAGAACCGAGTCACAGAGAGCCGAGCCAAAGAGCAGAGTCACAGACACAGAGACACACAGAGAACCGAGTCACAGAGAGCCGAGCCAAAGAGCAGAGTCACAGACACAGAGACACACAGAGAACCGAGTCACAGAGAGCCGAGCCAAAGAGCAGAGTCACAGACACAGAGACACACAGAGAACCGAGTCACAGAGAGCCGAGCCAAAGAGCAGAGTCACAGACACAGAGACACACAGAGAACGGAGTCACAGAGAGCCGAGCCAAAGAGCAGAGTCACAGACACAGAGACACACAGAGAACCGAGTCACAGAGAGCTGAGCCAAAGAGCAGAGTCACAGACACAGAGACACACAGAGAGCCGAGTCACAGAGAGCTGAGCCAAAGAGCAGAGTCACAGACACAGAGACACACAGAGAACTGAGTCACAGAGAGCCGAGTCACAGAGAGCAGAGTCACAGAGAGCAGAGAGAGAAGGGAGACGTGGCTGTGGAGGCAGAGGAAGCGCGGGACTCTTTGCCCCGGCTTGGATCCATGGCGGCTGGTAGGAGGATAAAAGGATCTCAGTGATTTCGTTTGTAATCCATGTGAGACGCAGCATCACACTGATGCAATCAAACACTAACTGAAGCAGGAGAGACATGTCTCTGTGCAGTCCTGCAGCCTCAAACGCTGCCTGTGCTGTCTCAGTCTCTGTGCTGTCTCTGTCTCAGTCTCTCTGTGCTGTCTCAGTCTCTCTGTGCTGTCTCAGTCTCTGTGCTGTGCCATGCTCACATGACCCTTACCCCACAGTCGCAGTGCTGTGATTGGGCGATAGTCTGAGGAGTCGTGGCCCTTGGCAAACAGCAGAACAGTGTCAGAGAGATCAGACACCCTCACAACCAAGGGGCTGAGGGGGGCAGAGAAATGGGAAACGGGTTTATGGGGGGGTGACTGCCCCTATTTCCTTAGCTTCCCTGCTTAAACTGACACTGATCTCAGGACAGACACATGTAGGAGAGGCGTGGAGGGGGGTCTGAGTGAACTGGCTTGCTGTGACATGTTCATTTGGGACAGGAGAGAGCATGTTTGGGACAGGAGAGAGTGCGTTTGTTTTGGATGGAGGAAGTGTGACTCGGCTCACAGACAGCGATGCCGTGAAGACAGCCACTCTGCCAACATGAGAATGCTAATGCTCAGATAAGCACAGCTAACCTATTACTAGCATCCGCAGAACGTTGCTGCAGCGTTCCTCGATGCTGCTGATAAGTGCTGAGTGCTGACAGGACATAAACTCTGAGTCCTCCTCAGCCCGTCCCAGAATGCTTTTAGGCCCTGATCATGAATCTTTCAATGTCAAATACAAGTCAGAGACAAAGAACACTTCATCACAGCACGCTTGTTGAATGGGTCACAGCTGAGATATGAGCATAAACATTTCACACAGACTGTCTTTCCTCTCATTCACGGTATTGGTTATTCTTTGTGCCTAAGCCCTCTTTAAAGCCCTAAAGCCTTGGAGTTTAAACTCACAGCGGACTGTGTTGTAAAGAGTTCATTGGTCATAAGTGTGTCACACAGGTCTCTCACAGGAATATTATTAATTACAGATTTTTGCACAACTTGATTTGTGTGTATTACAGTTGCCCACCTGTAGGGGGAGCTTGACAGATTAAACCACAGGAAAAGTGAGGTGTCTGGCACTGATGATGTAATGCAGACTCTGTACGGTCATACACGGCTCACATTTCTTGCTGAGTAGATGTATAAATATAGATATGAAATATTAAAAATAGAGCCGTACGTGCTGCTCCATGGGCCCTCTTCTACAGTTTCAGACATTCCAGCTGTCAGTCAGGCCATTAGCATCCATTTCATACTGCACTCACAGCAAAGTACCATGTGGGGGCGCCACTGAGAGCAGCCAGAGCTCCAGTTACTGGGCAGTTATGGGAGGTGGAGCAGTCCAGTGGATGGAGCTGGAGTTAGAGGCAGGGATAGTGAGCATCCAAACGCCGCAGGTCAGGACAGGAGAGAGAGATACAGATAAATTCCGCTGCTGTGGGGGAGGGGTGGGGGGGGGGGGCTGGTTCAGGCCACTCCCCCACGAGGGGTTGTCAGCCGGAATGCAGGGATGAGGAGGGTGGTGCGGGTTCGAGTCACGCCTGGCCGTGCACAGCCTCAGGGCACCTGCACATCGCTACATGAGAAGATGAGCTCTGTGATAAGAACAGGTTAGTCACGCTCGTGCTGCCCCCGACACCGTCAACGCTGCTGCTGCTGCTAAGCT
The DNA here is from genome assembly GCF_013368585.1 of Megalops cyprinoides. NCBI lineage: Eukaryota > Metazoa > Chordata > Actinopteri > Elopiformes > Megalopidae > Megalops > Megalops cyprinoides. The sequence goes on along the minus strand of NC_050587.1, from coordinate 41,470,635 downwards.
CTCTCAGTGCCTCTGTGCTTCGGCTCCTCTGCAGAAACTCACAGCATCACACACATCCAGGCCTCTCCTCTCCTCAGCGTGGGCTTGCTTTGTAATGAAAGCTTCTCTTCCCGCTTCTCACTCCACCCACAGGCAGTGACCCCGAGGCCCTCGCTGTCACCTGGCCTGACGGGTCGCCATGAGGGGAATATTCCCATCAGGCCTTGCTCCCCTCGCTCGGCTGCCACACCTGCTCACTTCTGTAAAGCCCCTCTGCTACCTCCTCTTCTGTTTCTGAATCAATCCCAGGCATGGAGGTGTGCACATCTCTGATTGGCTCACATCTCATGGAGCAGATGTGACGCACAAATCATGATACCACATTTGTTTTTTGAGTGTGAGCTTTCGTCTGAATAAAAAATTGCTTTTAACTGGCAAAATGTATAGTGCATGCCTGTCTGTGTGCAGAAACACTCTCAGTATCAGGCAGAGGGAGAGGATCTCTTATCCTCATTAGCCAATGAGGTGAGCCCTGTGGCCTCATTGGCTGGCTGATTTGTATGAATGAAAGAGTTGTGCTGTTGGAGTGGCGATTACCAGCCCGTGGTATGCAGGACCATGACACTGTGACATCATAACTGTGCCATGGCAACCAGCTCCAAGGGCCTACTGGCAGTGAGATGCTTATTGTATTTCACACACATACACACACACACACACACACACACACACACACACAATCATACATACTCACACGCACACACACACACACACACACACACAGTCATACATACGCACACAGTCATACAAGGCAATTTTTCCCTTTCAGATTCTCTGGGTTTTTCTATTATGTCTAAACTATAATACATTTTCATGAGAAGAATTTCTCTAACCAATGCTCTGAATTCCACATAAGCCAGAGTACCTCTCTGGACTCAGACAATAGCTCTTGTTTTCTTGGAAAAATGAGAGAGAGATTGTGTCTGCTTTGTTTTCCATTCGTTCCTTCCATTGCTTATTCTGGTATCTGGCAGGCGTTTAGTAAATCTGGCGTCAGAAATATCTGCGCAGACGTCTGTCTGCCTGCAGAGGTAAAGAGTGGCAGTCTGACTGTGCAGGTGCTGTACTGAGGGGCGTAGTGGGTGAGCCCTGTCCTGGGCCAGGCCTGGGGGCAGGGGCAGGAGCATGGTGGGGTTACAGCCGCTAGCGAAGAGAAGAGACAAGGCTGACCCTGCTGCATTCAGATGTTATTGTTCAGAGCTTTACGCTCTGTGGTCACTGGAGTGCTGCCCTCTGTGGGTTGGAAAACCATTTTCCCCTCTCCTCCTTTCTGTGAAGAACAAGAAAGCTTGAGTGCTTTGTTTTTCTTGTGTATTGATGTGTGTTCTGCCTGTGTATGTCTTTCTGTGAGGGTTCAGGCAAACACCGCTGTGAGGTCATGCACTGGTTTACAGTAAAATGGTCATTTCTTGTGTGAGAGGAAGTGAGGGCCATCAGGGGATAGTGTATCTCTTTAGTGTATCTCTGTGCTTTCTTTTTTATTTAAACTCTTTTCACGCTGAGCATTTTTTGCTCTAAACTGGATCTGATTTTCTAAGAACAGCAAAAATACCTGCTAAAATTCCAGCAGGACAATTAATACAATTGTGTGGTGTTTTGTTTGGTGTGTGTGTGTGTGGTGAGTGTGTGATTTATTGATTTGTGTGGTTTTGTTTGCATTATCTTGCTGTGCTGTTGCAGTGCCCCTTACTGCACAGTGACAATAATCTCCCACACTGATCCTGACAGTCTCCCTGAGTGCTGAGAAAAGCCCCAGACGGTCTATGGATCCCGCTCTTTAAATCTGATACGAGCCCTCTCTGGGTGTGAGCATCAGGGTTTAAAATGCCAGGGCTGCACTCAGGAATCCGGTGTCTGTCACCATCCCAAAAAAACCCACGCGTAATCTGTGGGCTGTGCTGGGCAGAGCAGCCGAGCTGTCCAATCACAGCATGGACGTGGCGTTGGTGGGAGGGGCTTAGTCTGGGCTGTTCCATGTGAAACGCCTCTCCCTGTGTGCATGAAGGTGGGAGTTCTGTGCCTCTGCGCTCTCTCACAGTGAGACACTGCACGGTCCCTGCTGGCACTGGTGCTCTGGCTTTGGGCTTCGGAAAGACTGAGGAAAAGCAAAGAGACACTCGTGTTTGAGACAGCCTGTGTGTGTGGTGTGAGAGAGCTTGGAGCGTTTCAGGGCAGTGTGTGTGTGTGTGTGTGTGTGTGTGTGTGTGTGTGCGTGTGTGTGTGTGTGTGTGTGTGTGTGGTGTTACTGTATGCACTTTTGTAAGTCGCTTTGGATAAAAGCATCTGCTAAATAAGTAAATGTAAATGTATGTGTGTGTGTGTGGTGGTGTGAGAGAGCTTGGAGCGTTTCTGTGTGTGTGTGTGTGTGTGTGTGTGTGGATGATACCCTCACACAGGGCAGAACCTGCTGTTGTGGTAGATGGGGGAAAACAGAGCAGGCGTCTGCATGCTGGCACAAAGGGCGGAGTCAGTGACCTGCCCAATCACAACAGGCCTGAGACAGAGGGTGTGGCTGCTGAGGACCCGCTTACTGAAGAGAGGAAGGGGGTATGGTTTATGGGACTCCACCCACTTTAGTGAAATACAGCGAGTGACAGGTATCATTCTCGGCTCGCCCACAGACTCACCCCAGCACTGTGTGCACGATCAGACCGGACCCGCTAAACTGCAGGCTGCACAGAGCCATCTGCTAATCTCAGTGTGCTGTGTCTCTGTGCTGTCCTCATGTACACTCACACTTCAGGCTGATGAAGTGTTCAGGGAAACTGTTTCATGCAAACGCAGGCCCACTTCTTCAGTACAGTGAGCTCTGGCTTGAGCATTTAGCTGAGAAACTGATATTAGTGTGTCAGTCTGTCAGTGTTTCTCAGTCTTTAGGAGTTCTTCATCAGTCTCTGTCTGTGTTTATCAGTCTTTATCAGTGTTTATCAAGCTACCTACCCAACCCTCAGTACCCCACCCACCGATCTACCTAACCCTCAGTACCCCACCCACCGATCTACCTAACCCTCAGTACCCCACCCACCGATCTACCTAACCCTCAGTACCCCACCCACAGATCTACCTAACCCTCAGTACCCCACCCACCGATCTACCTAACACTGAGTACCCCACCCACAGATCTAGCTAACACTCAGTACCCCACCCACAGATCTACCTAACACTCAGTACTTGCTACTGTTATTTACTTGCTATTTATTTTATGTGTAGTATGATATGTCATGGATACTGTGTTCTAGTGACTATGATGTATGGTTGTGTATGTACTTGGCTTCCCTTAGTTTGTTGGGCTCTAGTTTGAGGTTAGCACAGGTTAACTTGTGGTAGTGTTTGAGTAGTGTTACCCTCACACTCGCTGGTCGCTTAGCCTGGTCTGACAATGTTGCTCATTCAGCTTGGATGGATACACTTCTGTTCTCTTATGCTGGAATTTGCTCTGGGTAAGAGCGTCTGCTAGATGCATGTAATGTAATGTAGTGCAGTGTAATGTACTGTTACCCACTCAGAGAGGCATCTGCAGCTGGGAGAGGGTCTGACCCACACCACTTCGTGGCGGCTTGGCCCACACTGCCAGATCTAATTAGCACGTTGAATAAGACTAGTTTGTGGACAAACATAATTGACGTTCTGGAATGGTGTGCAGCATTTCCTTTTATTTAAATATGGTAATTAGATACAGGAGGAATGACCTGTGGCGGTGTGGTATCGTTCAGCTCTGAGAAGCCCTGCCCACAGGCCTCACACAGAACAGCTGAAAAGTGAGGGCCTGGAAATGTGGGAATTTAAGCGTAATTAATTCCCCAGAATCCTCGGGTGGTCGGCTCCTCTTACATTAAACAGCGCTGTTGCTACACTCATGCTGCAGCATCAGGGATACAGGGATACCTCTGCATACCTTTCTTCAACAGCTGTCATGCTGTCAGCCTACACCAAAGTTAACTTTATGATTTTTAACTCCCATGATGATAATTGCTTCATTTTTGCTAATTATAATTCTGCTGTAACTGCTCAGGTAATTCAAAAGCACAGAACTCTTCCCCATGAAATGTAAATCGGAAGATGTTCTAGTGTTTGGTGTTTGATTTGGTGTGCTGAAGCCTTTCTCTCTCTCTCTCTCTCTCTCTCTCTCTCTCTCTCTCTCTCTCAGGTTTCTCCGTGGTGACTACCACATTGACGTCTGCATAAATGACTACCTGGACGTGTACTGCCCGCACTACGAGGACTCTGTGCCGCTGGAGCGGACAGAGCACTACGTCCTCTACATGGTGAACTATGACGGCTACAGCACCTGCGACCACACCTCCAAGGGCTTCAAGCGCTGGGAGTGCAACCGGCCGCGCGCACCAAACGGCCCGCTCAAATTCTCCGAGAAGTTCCAGCTCTTCACCCCCTTCTCGCTGGGGTTCGAGTTCCGGCCGGGCAGAGAGTATTACTACATCTGTGAGTATGCCTGTCCCAGTCCGGTCTGTGCTATGTGTCACCCGTGTTTTAATTATAACTGAGCGCTGTAATGAGCCGCCTGTGTGCTGTGTCAGAGCAGAGTCCAGCTCAGGCCCTAAGCTTCCCCTCAGCACACAGCCATCCTGTTTCATTTTGGCAACCTGACTCATAGTTACAACGACCTCGGAAAAAACATCTTGACAGTCATCAGCTCTTTCTAAATATTTGAGTCTCAGCTGTTTCCACTTGTGAGATGGCTTTCAAAAACAGCCGTGCAAACCTGCGTTTGCACCTCAGCACACCACAGGACGAAAGACGACGGGAATGCGTCTCTGAGAGGGCTGTCCGAATGCAGCTGCACGTTAGGACTCACTGAAATGCCTGATGGGTAATTCTGTTCAATGCCACTACAAAGCGTCACAGGATTCCTGCTGCTCTGCACTAAGGAGGATCATGTGCTTCTCAGGGCCCTGTGACACGCAGTAGTTTTGCACAGGAGAGGAAGTTAGTGTCACATGTGTGTGTTGCCTGGGGAGTGTGGGGTCTGTAAAGGTGTGCCCCTGACTGACACTGTCGTCAGAAAAAGCACAGTGACACTGAGTGCCAGCGATGGTGGGTATTTCCAGGACAGGATTCTGTTTTATGAGGGTTCCCAGACCATAGGTAGCCACACCTGTTCTCTTCCCACAGCAGTTTGCACACCTAGACTAAACACCAATGTTCAGATGTTCAGAACCTTTTTCTGCCAGACAAGCCCTTTGAAAGACAACTGCTTTTTGTGTGTGTGTGTGTGAGAGAGAGAGAGTGTGTGTGTGAGAGAGAGTTTGTGTATGTGTGAGTGCGTGTGTGTGTGGGTGTGTGGCTGTGTGTGTGTGTGTGTGTGTGTGTATGGGTGGGTGAGTGTGTGTGTATGCGTGTGCGGGTTGTTGTCTTCTGTGTGAGTGACTCAGTTTGATGATTCGCTGGTTTCCCGTAACATGGGGGTGTTTCAGGACCCCGCAGCAGCTGCGCCCCCTGCAGGTGGATCCAACCCCGCGCTGAGCCGTGGGGAGCAGCCTCAGGCCTGAGGCCTGTAGCAATGCTCCCAAACACTGTAACACAGAGAGAAAAAGAGAGGGAGAGAGAGAGAGAGACGGAGAGGGAGAGGGAGAGGGAGAGGGAGAGGGAGAGGGAGGGAGAGAGAGAGAGACGGAGAGAGAGAGAGAGAGAGATAGAGTGAGAGAGGGAGAGAGAGAGAGTGAGAGAGAGAGAGAGAGAGAGAGAGAGAGAGAGAGAGAGCGAGAGAGAGAGAGACAGAAAGAGGGACAGAGAGAGAGCAAATGCAGTAACACAGTCAGGGCGTGGCGGAGATGGCCAGGTGCTCTGACGGCTGTGTGATCAGGGTGCTGGGCGTGTCTCTCCTCTCCCCCACCCTCGGCGGCTCATTTCCCAGAAACCCCGGCGTCTGTCTGCCGTGCCCGCAGTGCCACAAGCACCCGCACACTACGCTGCCACAGAGCGTGAAAACTGCATTCAGACAGCGCGTAGCTGCCTTACGCACGCACACACACACACACACACACAATGTGTTAAAATGTGACCGTGTCCGAGCAGAAAGAACACAACCGCTTGCGTCGTCTTTCGTCCTGTCAGTGAGAGGGGAAATGAGGGGAGGAGCCAGCTGCAGCACGGCACCCTGGGAAGGTGCTCTGTCTGAGCAGAGAGTGAGCCGCTGAGTGTGGAGGGCTCTCAGGGAGACCTGTTCCTGGCCTCTGATGAGGGTTTTAGGACAGTGCTGTAAAAGCAGGCCGAGTATCTCACCTGCAGTGCTTCATCTGCACAATGACAGATTCATTCAGCTGTCAGTCTGATTACTGTGGTAACACCCAAATAGTACTGTAAATGCCACTCACTTAACCCACTCACCTCTACAAAAATCCCCTCATCTGAACTCAACACCCTCTCACTCTGAAGTGAAGACCCTCTTACTTGTACTAAAAGTGCATTAACCTGTAGAAAACTCCCTCTCACCTGAAGACGTAAAGAGCCTCTCACCTGCGCAAGGCCGTCTCACCTGTACGAAATCACCTGTCGGCAGCACTGAACTCCTCACCTGTAAAGAAGCCCACAGCCAGAGACACTTCCTCACGAGTCACAGATTGGTGCGTGAGGCGCAAGGGCGCGCTTCCCGAAGGGGAGGGCAGTGTGACAGAGTGCCGTCACTACAGCTGAGTATGCGCTCTGACTGCCATACCAACGAGCCTGGCTCTTTGGTGTCGCGGTCAAGGTCGCATGTTTGGTACCCCGTAGACCCGGGTTCAAGACTGGGTGGGGTGACTGCTCTCGCCCTTCGCTATAGCCACCTATTTCTGAGGGTGGGGTTGACCTCCGTGTGCGCGTGTGTGTGCGTGCATGTGTGTGTGTTAACCTCAGTTGCATGGCTCACAATTGCCTTGCTGAAATCATGCCTGCTCTCAGCCAATAGGAGCGGGCAGAGCAGGTGGTTGTGTGGGGTGTTGGGGCCGGTTGGATGCATCTGGTGCTGGCGCTCAGAGTAACGCAGTGTTTGAGCGGGTGTGTTTACCGCGCTGGCTCTCATCGTTACTCGGTGTTTGAGCGGGTGTGTTTACCGCGCTGGCTCTCATCGTTACTCGGTGTTTGAGCGGGTGTGTTTACCGCGCTGGCTCTCAGCGTTACGCGGTGTTTGAGAGGGTGTGTTTACCACACTGGCGCTCAGCGTTACGCGGTGTTTGTGTGGGTGTGTTTACCGCGCTGGCGCTCAGAGTAACGCGGTGTTCGAGCAGGTGTGTTTACCACGCTGGCGCTCAGAGTAACGCGGTGTTCGAGCAGGTGTGTTTACCACGCTGGCGCTCAGACTAACGCGGTGTTTGAGCGGGTGTGTTTACCGCGCTGGCTCTCAGCGTTATGTGGTGTTTGTGTGGGTGTGTTTACCACACTGGCGCTCAGAGTAACGCGGTGTTCGAGCAGGTGTGTTTACCACGCTGGCGCTCAGAGTAACGCGGTGTTCGAGCAGGTGTGTTTACCACGCTGGCGCTCAGACTAACGCGGTGTTTGAGCGGGTGTGTTTACCGCGCTGGCTCTCAGCGTTATGTGGTGTTTGTGTGGGTGTGTTTACCACACTGGCGCTCAGAGTAACGCAGTGTTCGAGCAGGTGTGTTTACCGCGCTGGCGCTCAGAGTAACGCGGTGTTCGAGCAGGTGTGTTTACCACGCTGGCGCTCAGACTAACGCGGTGTTTGAGCGGGTGTGTTTACCGCGCTGGCTCTCAGCGTTATGTGGTGTTTGTGTGGGTGTGTTTACCACGCTGGCGCTCAGCGTTACGCGGTGTTTGTGTGGGTGTGTTTACCGCGCTGGCGCTCAGAGTAACGCGGTGTAACCACAGACCTGCTGGGAGGTGACATCCTCAGGGGCAGCAGTGATACCCCGTGTGATGTGCTTGTTATAGGCCGCTGTAGAGGGGCATACAGTATCCACCCCCTTTTTACCCACAATCCATCTGTGCATGCAGAGTGGTGTTAGCCATGGGGCAGTAGCGTTCTGGGGCGAGGCAGGCTGCGGGCAGGTTATGGTCAGGTTGCGGTCAGTGCAAACACTCTAACCACAAAGCTGTCCTACTCTTGACTTTATAGCATCCACCATTGGTGAAAATGGAAGAAGAACCTGCCTGAAGCTGAAAGTTTTTGTTCGACCACCAAGTAAGTTACAGTGTTTATGGCTAATGTTGCTCTATGGTGTGCAGGCTTAATGTTACTGTACAGTGTGTATTTAAGTTACTCTGAAGACCAAGGACCAATATTTTTCTTGAGTTCTCTGGTCTAGCTTCACTTGTGAGATTATGTATGTTTTAAACTTGACATAAAAACATTGTAATATATCCCCTCGGGATAAATGATGTTATTATTTCAAAAGCAAAGCTGTCTCACATCTGCCTGCCTGTGTTTGTTATTGTAGATGGCTGTGTGAAAACTGTAGGCGTCCATGATGTTTTTGATGTCAATGACAAAGTAGACAATTCATTAGAGCCAAGCGGTGAGTATGGCTGAGGACTCAGTCAGTCTGTCTGTCAGTCCGTCTGTCTTTCCGTCTGTCTCATGCGCTCTCTGAATTGCAGTCCCTGTGGAAACCGTGACCATGGCTACAGCACACGCTCACTCAGTCTCCACACTCACTCAGCCTCCACACTCACTCAGCCTCCACACTCACTCAGCCTCCACACTCACACAGCCTCCACACTCACTCAGCCTCCACACTCACTCAGCCTCCACACTCACTCAGCCTCCACACTCACTCAGCCTCCACACTCACTCAGCCTCCACACTCAGCCTCCACACTCACACAGTCTCCACACTCACTCAGTCTCCACACTCACTCAGCCTCCACACTCACTCAGTCTCCACGCTCACTCAGTCTCCACGCTCACTCAGCCTCCACACTCACTCAGCCTCCACACTCACTCAGCCTCCACACTCAGCCTCCACACTCACTCAGTCTCCACGCTCACTCAGCCTCCACACTCACTCAGCCTCCACACTCACTCAGTCTCCACACTCACACAGTCTCCACACTCACTCAGCCTCCACACTCACTCAGCCTCCACACTCACTCAGCCTCCACACTCAGCCTCCACGCTCACTCAGTCTCCACACTCACTCAGCCTCCACACTCACTCAGCCTCCACACTCACTCAGTCTCCACACTCACTCAGCCTCCACACTCACTCAGCCTCCACACTCACTCAGCCTCCACACTCAGCCTCCACACTCACTCAGTCTCCACACTCACTCAGTCTCCACACTCACACAGCCTCCACACTCAGCCTCCACACTCACACAGCCTCCACACTCACTCAGTCTCCACACTCAGCCTCCACACTCACTCAGTCTCCACACTCAGCCTCCACACTCACTCAGCCTCCACACTCAGCCTCCACACTCACTTAGTCTCCACACTCAGCCTCCACGCTCACTCAGCCTCCACACTCAGCCTCCACACTCACTCAGTCTCCACACTCACACAGCCTCCACACTCAGCCTCCACACTCACACAGCCTCCACACTCACTCAGTCTCCACACTCAGCCTCCACACTCACTCAGTCTCCACACTCAGCCTCCACACTCACTCAGCCTCCACACTCAGCCTCCACACTCACTTAGTCTCCACACTCAGCCTCCACGCTCACTCAGCCTCCACACTCAGCCTCCACACTCACTCAGTCTCCACACTCAGCCTCCACACTCACTCAGTCTCCACACTCAGCCTCCACACTCACTCAGCCTCCACACTCAGCCTCCACACTCACTCAGCCTCCACACTCACTCAGTCTCCACACTCACTCAGCCTCCACACTCAGCCTCCACACTCAGCCTCCACACTCACTCAGCCTCCACACTCAGCCTCCACACTCACTCAGTCTCCACACTCAGCCTCCACACTCACTCAGCCTCCACACTCAGCCTCCACACTCACTCAGTCTCCACACTCAGCCTCCACACTCACTCAGTCTCCACACTCACTCAGTCTCCACACTCAGCCTCCACGCTCACTCAGTCTCCACACTCACTCAGTCTCCACGCTCACTCAGCCTCCACACTCACTCAGCCTCCACACTCACTCAGCCTCCACACTCAGCCTCCACACTCACTCAGTCTCCACACTCAGCCTCCACACTCACTCAGTCTCCACACTCACTCAGTCTCCACACTCAGCCTCCACGCTCACTCAGTCTCCACACTCTGTCTGTGATGCTCACGCTTTCGCCAGGAGGCAGCTAACGCCTGTCAGTGTGCAGGCGTAGCACTCTGAAGAGCTGCTCTCACTGTGCCAGCCAGCGACGCCGTGTGGAAACACCCTCACACACACACTCACACACACACACCCTAACACACACACACACACACACACACACACACACACACACACACACACACACACACACACACACACACCCTAACACACACACACACACACACACACACACACACACACACACACACACATACACACACACACACACACACACACACTCACACACACACACCCTAACACACACACACACACACACACACACACCCTAACACACACACACACACACACACACACACACACACACACACACACACACACACACACACACTCACACACACACACCCTAACACACACACACACACACACACACACACACACACACCCTAACACACACACACACACACACACACACACACACACTCACACACACACACCCTAACACACACACACACACACACACACACACTCACACACACACCCTAACACACACACACACACACACACACACCCTAACACACACACACACACACACACACACTCACCCTAACACACACGCACACGCACACTCACTCAGCCTCCACACTCACTCAGTCTCCACACTCACTCAGTCTCCACACTCACTCAGCCTCCACACTCACTCAGCCTCCACACTCAGCCTCCACACTCACTCAGTCTCCACACTCAGCCTCCACACTCACTCAGCCTCCACACTCACTCAGTCTCCACGCTCACTCAGTCTCCACACTCAGCCTCCACACTCACTCAGCCTCCACACTCACTCAGTCTCCACGCTCACTCAGTCTCCACACTCAGCCTCCACACTCACTCAGTCTCCACACTCACTCAGTCTCCACGCTCACTCAGCCTCCACACTCACTCAGTCTCCACACTCACACAGTCTCCACACTCACTCAGTCTCCACACTCACACAGCCTCCACACTCACTCAGCCTCCACACTCACTCAATCTCCACACTCACTCAATCTCCACACTCACTCAGTCTCCACGCTCACTCAGTCTCCACACTCACTCAGCCTCCACACTCACACAGCCTCCACACTCACTCAGCCTCCACGCTCAGCCTCCACGCTCACACACTCACACTCACACTCTAACGCACACTCACACACACACCCTAACACACACGCACACACACACACACACACACACATACACCCTCTCTCTCACACACACACACACACATACACCATCTCACACACACACACACACACACACACACACACACACACACCCTCACACACATACACACACACACACACACACACCCTAACACACCCCCACACTAACAGACCCCAACAAGGGTCTAAGTAGGTGTGGTTATGAGCACAGATATGGGTGTGGAGCATCTTGACCTGTATCACAGATTGCAGATAATATCCCATACAATATGTTCACCTGTATCTTACACCCTCACCTGTATCCCATACCTTTACCTGTACTGCACGTGCTCAGATGAGGTTAGGCGTATCTCTATGGTTACGGTGGACAGCTTGTGAGGCGCTTGGTAACAGCGGTCATTTCTGAGCCCTCACCGTTTGAGTGACTGCCTCCGTGCCAGAGTGGGGGCAGGACGGTCTGCACCTCTGCATTCTTCATCCTCTCCTCTTCCTCTCTCTCCTGCAGATGACACGAGTCATGAGTCGGCCGCGCCGTCCCGCAGTGATGTGAGCTCTTCCCAGCGTCCCGCGCCAGCCTGGGCCCTGCTGGCTCCACTGCTCCCCCTGCTGGCCACCTTGCTGACATTATAGTGCATCCTGCTGGTGGAACTCTCTGGCACACAGCACCTGGTCTCTGAGGAGCCGGAGTGAAAAGGAGACACTCCAGGAACAGCATTTTCAAACAGACAGCAGCTTCAGTTGAGCTGAGTTCTCTCTCAATCAGAGATGGAAGATTTAAGATTCAAGAGGAAAAATCTGTTTCTCCCTGAGAACCAAGCCACTCAGCGGTTATCTTAGCAATTCCTGTTTCCCCATGGAGAATCTATATGCATAGACCCCACACACACACACACGCACGCACGCACGCACGCACGCACGCACGCACGCACGCACGCACGCACGCACGCACGCACGCACGCACATAATTTCAGACTCAGAGCTGGAGGTGTCTGGAAAGAGTTGTGTGCTGCAGTTGGACAGGCTGACAACCTCATGGCCACCTCCTTGTTTTCAAAAGTCGCTGCGTGATGATGTCATAAAGTTGGCAGGACAAGAGAGGATGAGAACAGGAGGGAGATGAAGGAGACGCGTCACGCAGGATGGACCGTGGGAGAGACAGGGCAGGGCATGCTGAGACAGCCCCCGCGTCACGCAGGATGGACCGTGGGAGAGAGAGGGCAGCGCATGCTGAGACAGCCTCTGGCCTGTTTCAGGAAGGCCGTCCCACGAGGGTGCAGGACGCGAGTGTAACCCTGCGAGCTCATTCGCACAGGGCACAGATCCGGAGCGCGGGTTCGAATGAGAGAGAGGTGCTGCTGTACTCCCTCTCCGAAGCCTCACTCTCCTCTGCAGCTGCTGTGAATGAACCGGAACTCACTCGGTCTGTCAGTGAGGCCAGGCACTCAGAGATGCTGATAATGGCACATAAAGCTTGCAGGGACACACACACTCCCATGTTTTGGTCAGAAGTGGGTTGTTGGGAATATTTGGATATTTCCTGAAAACGGATATCAGGAGAGATGTGAGAAAGTTTCCTTTAGCTGGGTCCGAGAACATTGTCTGCTTGAATGAATCTCACCTCTTTTATGACCTTTCCTGTAACCATGTGAAGCTCCTTCCATGGAAGGGATCTTTGCCTTTGATGTGGGAATGCTTGTAAGGACAGGTCATGTTAGACATTCAGCGTTTCTCCAGATCAGAATAACACCTGTCAAACAAATGCCCCCACAGTGCGGAGTGCGCTCTCTATCAGGGATATACCAGTGCTTTAGTGTTAAGATCACATTTATTAAATAAAATGCCTTTACCTGTTTCCGTGGAACAAACCGGTTCTCACACGGATGGAAATAGTCCTTTTTATGTTTCATCTACATTAGCATAATTACTGTACTCAGTCATACTCACTCAGCATAATAGTCTCCAGTCATATATATAAGCAGTCATAATTATATTCAGTATTTTGTAACTGACAGCTGGAAGAATTAAATGGAAACAGTTCTTTTTTTCACGAGCTCCAGACATGCACATAATTCATTGATCATGACGTTAATGCAACATTATGACGACGCTGGGAGAGTGTTTTAACAGTGTGTGCTGAGAGCTGAAGGTGCGCTGTGTTGTCAGACTGCAGCTGTCTGCATGCGCCGGGTATTTGTGGAATTAAGGAGCGAGCGTTGGGGGTGTGAGGCATCGGGTTTCCCTCCAGAACCCTGGCACAGCAGGGTAAACTGCAGGGAGACTCGGGAGAGGTCTCTAGGGTTTACCCTCTCAAAGAGGGGGTGCATGCTCCCTCAGTCTGAAGGCCCTCCCTCCCTGTGTTCTCATTGGCCATTTCTTTACATCTCTCCCTCTTTTGAAAACGACATCACTGCTGTTGTCACAGATTTGCTGCTCTCTGAGTGGACCCTGCAGGTCATGTGACCTGTGGAAAATTCCATAACACAGTGGAATCCTCAGTCTGAGATCCCTGATTTGCCAACACCCTTTTTTACACGTTTTGTAATTGTTAGTTGTTAATGTGGTGATGGATAGTTATTATTGATACACTTTAAACAGGGAAACATGACCGCAGCTGTTAATGGATACTGTGTATCCAGGGGTAGAGATGGAGCTTAGCACATCGTTTTTGTATCTTTCTGAAGGGCAGAAAAACACACTTCATTGTTAAAAGTTTATTATGAGCAAAAACTCTTGTACATAATGTTTGATATCAAAGTATTAATTTGATTATGTCTTTTATATAAAAGAACAATTAGAAATCCCAGTTGTTGTGGAGTGTACACATTTGTACCTTTGATTCTATAACATTCTTTTAAATCTCAAACCTGCTGCCATCTGCCATGTAAAGTGCACTACAATCTCTCAACACCAGGGGGTGCTTTTCTGCAAAGTGCTTTTTACCCCATCACCCATGTCCATAGACTCCTGACAGAGGAGAGATGCAGAGGTTTGGCTGATCTGGGTCACGACCTCCCGCTGGGGGATATGGGAGTTGGGTTTAGGCCCAGGCTCCTCCCGCTGGGGGATGTGGGAGTTGGGTTTAGGCCCAGGCTCCTCCCGCTGGGGGATGTGGGAGTTGGGTTTAGGCCCAGGCTCCTGTCTGGTGGGCAGAGTCTTCTGGGTATGGGTGTTTCCAGTGCCATATGCATCACTGACATGGTTATCTGTACATGTATCTGACATGATTCTGTAAACTGTTAAATGTTGCCTTTCCTGCATTTCATTACTGTTGTTTGTGTCAGAGCACTGATCCAGAATCAGTTATCCCTGTGTTGTCACTTTTCAAAATCACATGTACATAAAGGTTCTCTGTTTTGGGGATGGGGGTGGCTGTGCTGATCTGGGATCAGTTACCCCTGTTAATCTGGCATTTCAGGAATACGTGTCACTTAATGTTCTCCATCTCTGTAAAGGGTGTCCTCTCTCACATCATCTCCATCTGCAGCAGAGCAGGGGGCTTCAGTGAATCTTTTCACAGCCTCCATCACACACCCAGTGACACAGCCTCCGTCACACACCCAGTGACACAGCCTCCATCACAGCTGCACACACACCCACTGACACAGCCTCCATCACACACCCAGTGACACAGCCTCCATCACACACCCACTGACACAGCCTCCATCACACACCCACTGACACAGCCTCCATCACAGCTACACACACACCCACTGACACAGCCTCCATCACAGCTACTGCAGGTGACACAGGTGTCTGGCCTTGTCTGCACTCCATCCTGCAGGAGGCCCTCTCCCTCTCTCTCTCTCTCTCTCGCCCCCCCCCCCTCTCTCGCTCCCCCCTCTCTCTCGCTCCCCCCCTCTCTCTCGCTCCCCCCCTCTCTCGCTCCCCCCTCTCCCTCTCCCTCTCCCTCTCCCTCTCCCTCTCTCTCTCTCTCTCTCGCTCCCCCCCTCTCTCGCTCCCCCCTCTCTCTCGCTCCCCCCCTCTCTCTCGCTCCCCCCTCTCTCTCTCCCTCTCTCTCTCGCTCCCCCCTCTCTCTCTCTCTCTCTCGCTCCCCCCCTCTCTCTCTCTCGCTCCCCCCCTCTCTCTCGCTCCCCCCCTCTCTCTCGCTCCCCCCTCTCTCGCTCCCCCCCTCTCTCGCTCCCTCTCTCTCTCTCTCTCTCTCTCTCGCTCCCCCCCTCTCTCTCTCTCTCTCTCGCTCCCCCCTCTCTCTCTCTCTCTCTCGCTCCCCCCCCCTCTCTCTCTCTCTCTCTCTCTCTCTCTCGCTCCCCCCTCTCTCTCTCCCTCTCTCTCTCGCTCCCCCCCCCCTCTCCCTCTCTCTCCCTCTCTCCCTTTCTCTCTCCCTCTCTCTCTCTCGCTCCCCCCCCCCCCTCTCTCTCTCTCTCTCTCTCTCTCTCTCTCTCTCTCTCTCTCTCTCTCTCTCTCTCTCTCTCTCTCTCTCTCTCTCTCTCTCTCTCTCGCTCCCCCCCCCCTCTCTCTCTCTCTCTCTCTCCCTCTCCCACGCCCTCTCCATCCCCCCCCCCCCCCCCTCTCTCTCTCTCTCTCCCCCTCTCTCTCTCTCTCTCTCTCGCTCCCCCCTCTCTCTCTCTCTCTCTCTCTCTCTCTCTCTCTCTCTCTCTCTCTCTCTCTCTCTCGCTCCCCCCCCCCCCCCCCCCTCTCTCTCTGCGTTTGACCCTGCTCAGCATGCCCCCCCCCCCGTCCGCACTGTGGAGAGAGCCGCTTTGGGTGAAAGGTCTGTGCCTGTACATACACGTGTCTGAGCAGCTATACAAGATGAGAACTGAAATAAAAGTCTTGTTCATTGTTGTCATTGGAGTCATGCTCTGTTTTTTAATAGTTCTGTATGTTCCTCTTCACAGATTGATTAAGGAGGCTGGTAACAGAGTAACAGCCTGTGACATCAGTGAATGGTGACATTAATTGGTCTGGAAAGACATGGACAATCACTTTTTCTCAAAGAGTCATTCCAGCGCAAAAGGATTCTTCCTGTCAATAATCTATCCTGCTCAAAACATGAAACCCGCCACCCAAAAACATTACAGTGGGATGGCATGACTGTCCATATAAGTCACAAACATGCAATACATTACATCATTTAGCAGATGCTCCACAGCGACTTCCAAATAAGTGCATCACTGTGCAAAGAGTAGTTATCAATCAGTGTTACAAGAGGTCAGTAAGATACTGAAATATGCACTAAACTAGTGTAGTGTTTATTTTTATAGAAAATATGGATAGATAGGATGGATAGAGAGGAGGGTAGACTAGAGATAAAACTCATCTTTTCAAGCTGTAAGTTTTCTCTTGTGCACTGGGAGTCTGTTGTCCGAATCTCGGCAGGAAGCTCATTCCACCAGCGTGGAGCCAGTACTGGGAAGAGGCGGGTACGAGAGATGCTGCCCTTGTATTTCGGGACACAGAGGCGACCCAAGGTAGAAGAGCACAGCACTCTAGCTGTCTTGTAGGCCTGGATCATGTCCTGTATGTACTGGGGGGCTGATCCAATAAGTCCCTTAAAGGTTAGTAGCAAGGTCTTGAACTTGATCCGCGCTGCAACTGGTAGTCCAGACGTGACAGGATGAGAGTCTGGATCACAACCTGAGCTGAGTATTCGGAGAGGTAAGGTTTTCCTGAATAACAGGAATCTGCAGATCCTGGTTGTGGCTGCAATATGCTCTTTGAAAGACAAGTTGCAGTTTAAAGGTGAGCTCCAGGTTTCTGGCATCTGTGGTTACCATTACCTTTGCGTTGTAAACACAAATGGAGAGGATCCTCGGAGGGGTCATGTATGCTGGGACATAGACCATCTCAGTCTTATCAATGTTCAGTTTGAGCGGTTGCTTGTTCGTCCAGCCCATTCAGTGAGACATGCGGATACTTGAGGGGTGATGTCCATCTCAGGAGGGAAGGAAATGAACAGTTGGGTATCATCTGCATGCGAATGATACTACAGGCCCTGTGGTGTTGTGACATTTCCAAGTGTTCTGGTGTAGAGAGAGAATAATAGTGGTCCCAGCACTGGTCCCTCAGGAATGCCTGTCTTCAGGAACCGGGGCGAGAAGGTGGAGCCCTGCCAGGAGGAGAACCATTCCAGGGCCGATCCAGTGATTTCCAGGGCCAGCAGCTCAGACAGGAGGATCTGGTGGTTGACAGTGTCGAAGGCATCTGATAGATCTAGGGAGATAAGGACTGAAGAGAGAGAGGCAGCTTTTGCAGCTTGCAGTGCGTTAGTTACAGCAATGAGCACAGAACCAGATTGGTTAGGGTCAAGTAAATTGTTAACGGTAAGAAAGTGGGAGATTTGGTACATGTCAAAAACTGGTGGACCTGCAAACAGAAACTAAACAAACGTTCCAGATCCGGAGCCAGATGAAGCTGGGTGGAATGTACTTTTGAAATGATTTTCTTTTTGGGGATTTTTTTGTAATTGTAATTCAGAGAGAAGAGCTGTGTGTCTGTGTGCATTAGTTCCTGTATCATTAGACTGCACTCAGTGGGAAGACAGAGGCAGATTTATGCCTTGATATATGAAAGCGTTTTTGGAGTTTCTCATCTCCGAGGAGACGAGCAGATGGCCTCACCAGCACTAAGCCAATCAGGGATCAGAGCTCTCTCAGCCCCACCCTCTGCACCGCGGCAGAGGTGGGGGGGGGGGGGGTGACCTGCAGTCTGGCCTGTACACCGTGCCGGGGGGGGATCTGAGATCCACTCAGATGGAGAGAGGGAGACGGTGCAGGTCCGTGGGGGTCAGAGGCAGCAGGGGAGTCCCCCCAAACACAGACAGCGTGAATCTGCTGGGTTAGAACCAGAAACCTACCGGTGAGTGATCCAGACCCTGTATCTGCTGCAATGTAGCATAAGGTTGGGCCTCATCTATGAAGTGTGAATAAATTTCTCATTGAATCTGAATATGCCATCAGGTTGGGAAATGAGAGTATGCAGTACTTACCAAATGTGCGTATGTGTGAGGAAGGTTGCATAACATCCCATTTATATGTTTATTTTATAAATCACATATGGCTGGTGTAAGTGTGAGGGTTCTGCTCACACAGTCACAGTGTCTGACACCATCAGCCACATCCTCACACACCTCACACACCCTCGAGTTCGAGGTTTACACATCGGAGTGTTGCTATGGATCTGCATGCGCACAAACTGAAGTGTTTACATGCACACGTTTCAGAAGTGGCCCTTGATTCAGTATTTCTCATTAAGTGATTAAAAAATGAATGTAAGCGAAACTAAAAAAATAAACAGACATTATACTCATTCTGGTGATAGCTGAACTCACCAAGCGGTTTGTGAAGGATAACAATAACATGCATTTATGTGTGAGCCAAAGCTGAGGACAAATCCAGGCTACATCATAAACCTCAGCTCACTGCATAACATACATAACATCACAAACACACCCTGCATGCACACGCACTGCTATACTACAATACAGCACTCCATCCTCAGCCGCATCCAGCCGCTGCTCACGCTGCCCCCTACAGGCCAGGCAGAAAAGAGAAGCTCAGGGCTGAAACCCCCTGCAGGGAGGGTGGAGCCCAGACCCACGCGCTGAGCGAGGCCGGCAGAAATCATGTTTCACATGTAATTCTGTTTCCATAAAGACCTGTAACCCAGCGTATGGATTACTGTCTAACAATTCTGTCGATCTGCTGACATGTTAACTCCCATCTGACCCCACAATTTATGCTTTTAATATTTCAGTGGCAAAACTGTTGAACTCCATCGTCAAAATGACACAGGGGATGAAATACGGGCACAATTTATCCTGGCCCTTTTCCTGTGTAATTATTTTATTTATAAAGCTATCCATTAGACTGTCACTAACTGAAACACACAGTATGTAAGATGCATGTCTCTGGGCAAGGGAAGCTGTTTCACAGCTGACTGCTCCAAAAATAAATGCTGCTTGAATCATAAACACTGTCATAACTTCAGTCTTATGCATATTCTGATCATTAAGGACAGTTCATTTCAGTATGTTTCAGAAGGCTTCATTGCCTGACCTTTGAACCCTGAGGTCGCAGTGGAACACATCTTTAGCTGGAAGGCTATGTACCCCCCTATGTATACCCCCATATGTCACCGTATTGACATAAGGTCTTTGTATACCTCTGCAGTCACAGACCATAACTATAATCACATCTGCTTTGTAATTAATCAACATGGGAACAGATTAGCAGTAAAGCAAAACTGATTATTAAATCTTTGCAATCACACGCTTCACCTGTTTCCCTGGATGACCTCTGTAGTGCTGTCGTCAGGTCCGCCGGGGCGAGAACGTCGGTGCGTGGCAGCGCATTCACACATTCTGTCCTTTCAGTGTCATTTCTGACTGCAAATGTTTTCACACATTAAAGAGTAGAACACAATCTCTCTCATGCTGCTGACACAGGAATCGAGAAGTACAATGTGGCTTTGCAATGTCCTCAATAACTCTTCAACAGGTGAAATAGGCAAGATGCAGACAAAAAATGTGCTGAATTTATCCTGTGCTGCCAAAATGCCACCAGCCGTCCTGCCACCTTTGTCATGTGACTCAGTGGATCTGCATTACGAGGTAGACCGGCGTGCACCAGCCATCAAGGACAGTGTGTGTGCCCAAATTCTGTCTAACAAGCTTCACTTCATTTTCCAAGACCCAAACTGCGCTGGTGTGTTGAGCAGTGCACATAAATGTTTCAGTGTGCAGGGACAGACAGCTCAGCCTGTTCCCTGCATAGGCTGTGCATTGTCTGAATATCATGTGGCACAATAAAAACTTGCAGTTTTCAGCAAGTCAAAAAGTCAAGTGGAATCTGCATGAATTTTGCAAGTGTCTTCGCCCAGCAAAGCAGAATCGAACACCGTCCTGTGTGTGAAATATCCATGCGCACGGCACAAACCCCGTCACAAAAGGGTGAAACAAACTTCTGTAAAAATTCCAGTGGAATCAGTTCATCAGTTATGTCATACAGCATGTATTTTCCTCAGCATAGGTTGAGGATAACCTAACCATAACCTATAGCATAGGTTTGCTATTTGGGGTGGTTAGCAACAGTCCGGCCAATCAGACCTCCGAGAGAAACATGCTTTTCAGTTTGCATCTCCTGAATGAATTTGTTTGGCTTTATTTCCGTGTGCGTCACTGAGACACTGTGCGGCTGAGACACTGTGCATCATTGAGACACTGTGCATCACTGAGACACTGCATCACCGAGACACTGCATCACTGAGACACTGTGCGGCTGAGACACTGTGCGGCTGAGACACTGTGCGGCTGAGACACTGTGCGGTTGAGACACATGGAGGATCTCTGTGATCTGTGAGCACCTGACCCAGCAGAAGGACCCACACGCTTCACATGGAGGATCTCTGTGATCTGTGAGCACCTGACCCAGCAGAAGGACCCACGCTTCACATGGAGGATCTCTGTGATCTGTGAGCACCTGACCCAGCAGAAGGACCCACACGCTTCACATGGAGGATCTCTGTGATCTGTGAGCACCTGACCCAGCAGAAGGACCCACACGCTTCACATGGAGGATCTCTGTGATCTGTGAGCACCTGACCCAGCAGAAGGACCCACGCTTCACATGGAGGATCTCTGTGATCTGTGAGCACCTGACCCAGCAGAAGGACCCACACGCTTCACATGGAGGATCTCTGTGATCTGTGAGCACCTGACCCAGCAGAAGGACCCACACGCTTCACATGAAGGATCTCTGTGATCTGTGAGCACCTGACCCAGCAGAAGGACCCACACGCTTCAAAATCCAGAGTCTGGTGACTGGTGAAATTGAAATTGCTGTAGACTTAATGACAGAAGGCGTTATCTCATCTAAAGCAGAGGTTACAGGTACTCTGAAACAAAGCATTGCTCTATGACCAGCTCTTCTACACCAAGTTCAAACTAGTAACAGCTGGTGAAAATTCTAACCTTACAGCTTTGTTTAGGCTCCAATTACTGTATTTCACCACAGAGAACTGGTCCTAGTGCTTAATATCCAGAATATTAATGATACTAAAGTATCACCAATTTATAAGGCTCCTAAATGTGATTCACCAGACAGTATCAGCAGATGCGAGACTAGATGGCTGAATGATGACCCCAGTAAAAGCAGGTGTAATAGGAGTGAGAGGTGAGTGTCGTTTGGAATCTGAGAAAGGGTGATCTAACAGGGCACACACACACACGCACTCTCTCTCACCTGGCTCTCCACTCTTAATTGACTTGTGAGTGGCGTCATTAGAAAACAAACGCTGGGAGACAGGGCTGCTTATAAGAGGTCCTCCTCCTCATATTAAATCTTGGCTGAGTTCATTCTGCTGCAGACTGTCACCTGGACGCAGTGAGTTTAATCACTCTGCACTTACGAGGGCTGATGGGAAAGTGATTTATGACTTGCTGCAATATCCAATTATTGAAGTGCTGCCTGTGACTCAGCACGGCCCTGCCTCCTCCCTGCCTCCTCCCTGCCTCCTCACTGCCTCCTCACTGCCTCCTCCCTGCCTCCCTGACTCCTCCCTGACTCCTCCCTGACTCCTCCCTGACTCCTCACTGCCTCCCTGCCTCCTCCCTGACTCCTCACTGCCTCCCTGCCTCCTCCCTGCCTCCCTGCCTCCTCACTGCCTCCTCACTGCCTCCTCCCTGCCTCCCTGACTCCTCCCTGCCTCCTCCCTGACTCCCTGACTCCTCCCTGCCTCCTCCCTGCCTCCTCCCTGCCTCCCTGACTCCTCCCTGCCTCCTCCCTGCCTCCTCCCTGCCTCCTCCCTGACTCCTCCCTGACTCCTCCCTGACTCACTGCCTCCCTGCTGTGCCAGACCAGTCTGACATTAAATATCAGAGCAAGGGGTGCTGTGTAAAGTAGTGGTTTTATTTATTTTTAAGCCTGTCAGGCAGTTTCACATGCAGTGAGAAGCTCAGAACATAAGAGGACTGAAGAACCAGGCAGAACAACATAAAATAACTAACCTGGAATCCCGATCAGAGGTTCTGTGCTCCCTGGTGTCCTTGCAGATACAGAGGGATGTGTTTGGAGAGGTTTAAAGCACAGGAAAGGTTTTACACATAAAGGTTTAAAGCTGAGGAGGATCAGAATGGAAATGTAGACTTCAAGGCCCAGTGTAGAAAGAGTAAGTAATAGCATCACTTAAAGCACATGGCAGAGGCTCTTTGACACTCCCGTTATTTCTGGCCATTTCTCTCAAATGTATCAGCTGTGTAAATGTCTCTGAGAGCCACACACGTGATTTTAAGCTGTGAATAATGTCCCGCATTTTATCACACATATCAGCTGAAGGGAGGAGTTTATAAGAGGGGAGAGGCATTCTGGATGGGAGGCTGAGATAGATGATCAGGGTGTGCTTCACTGTATGGCTTGTTGTTATGTATTATTGTATAAATGTGATATAAATGTGAAGTATTTAAAGTTGTTTTGTGTTTTGTGTGACGAAACACTACTAGGCCAAACTGTAACAGATTCCAGTACTGTAAAAGAGACACTATTGATTAAAATGACCGCTGATCATTGATTGTTCAATAAAAGACAGAGAAACCTAAATGTCATTTGTTTCAGAAAATGGAGGCAGTGAAGTAAGGCAGTTAAACATGTTCCCCTAAGAGGATGAAAAAACAGATTAGGGTAAAACACAAACAGCAGACCTGACTTTTTCTGCACATCATTACCTTGCGCAGATCCCTAAAACTTTTAAAAATATTTTTCTCAGAAGAAATGCCTTGCAGTGAAACATTTTGAAGTCGTGTCCCGTTGCCTTTTGATAAAAGGTGTTATATAAAATGTTATATTTCTTATCAAAACAAGGAGAGGAGCCCCTGATGTTGCAGTCTCTGGCAGGGGCTAATGCTTCAGATAAATAAAAGCCATCCCAGCGCAACTGCAACATAATCGGGGACATTAAGGCTGCAATTTAACCCAGGAAGCCAGAACCCTCAGCCGAATATCAGCCAGAGGAATGAGATCATTATGAGAAAATTCTGCAACCAAAACCACAAGACTGCATTCTGCCATTTAATTAGACACATCTAAAAGATGTATTTATT
The DNA here is from genome assembly GCF_013368585.1 of Megalops cyprinoides. Classification (NCBI taxonomy): domain Eukaryota; kingdom Metazoa; phylum Chordata; class Actinopteri; order Elopiformes; family Megalopidae; genus Megalops; species Megalops cyprinoides. Next base: position 41,447,160 of record NC_050587.1, on the reverse strand, counting down.
CCAAATAAATTAGCAAATATTCATCTTGATGTGGGGTGCCAAAAAGTAAGAAAATATTCATTTTGGTTTGATTTAATTTGATTGGCGATGTGTTCTTTGTGGGTTTGCTTACCTGCTGTATGTATCAATGCATATATAGTTCCTGTTAGCATTATTGATAGTTCCTGTCAGCATTACCATTTTATTGCATTGCTGATATGCTGTATATATATCAACACTAACATAGTTCCTGTTAGCATTATTGATAGTTCCTCTTTGTATTATCGTCAGGTTCATCAGCAGGGAGACTAACAGTACATGACAGTATCTACTTGAAAATGAATATCAGCATAAACATCAACATCAAAAGGCAACATGATGAGCAATTAATAGGAAACATGCAACCTTTACAAAAAGGTCAATGTGGACCAAGGCCCCCCCCCCCATACTGGTCTCCCAGAGGCGGAGGGATGGCATCTTTTGTAAAACTACCCAATTAAAAGGCCTACTTGATCACAGCTGGTGTAATTACTTCTTAATTGACTCAATAACGCAGCACCCACACACCGAACAGCATAAACAAAGAGACAATTTTGCTTCATTGTGCTTGGAGACATCATTTCAGCTCTGCTACTCTGTCCTTATGGTAGCAACATGCTACCTGATAAAAATGTTCTTAAAAAGGCTGAATTTGCATTCTGAAGACATTTCTTTTAAAAAAAAAAGCAGATTAATTCGATTTCCTGTCATTTTTGGTACCTTCTTATTTCTTTGATTAAATTTTAGTTTGCCCAGGATGTCCTCAGCTGGTTTCAGTCAGGTGCTTAGTTGTGAGAGAGAGATGGAACCTGTTGCATTTTACAGGAGTGACATTCAGAGTGCTCCTCCCTCCAGGTCCGGCCTGTAAGGAGAGCGGAAAGTCCTCCTGCCGCTACAGCAACACTGAAGATGCAAAGTGCGCTGTACAACACTACAAGTATAATGAAATTAGTTTAAATATAATTTTATTGCATTTGCTGCAATGAATTACTGAAGGTGTCTGAAACAGAGCTCTATAGTATGTCTCAGTGATGTATATGGGCTTAAACGAAATCTACCTCTGTCTGTCTGTCTGCCCTTCTCTCCTCTCTGTTTTTTTAATTATGTTTTTGTTTTCTTCTTTCTTTCCTTCTCTTCTTAATGATCAAAAAACCTTTAGCATTCAGTCCTTTGACATACAGTCCTTTACCAGAGTTCTCCCCTCAGTACAACAGCATTTCCAAGCTCCTACACAAAACACAGTGAACCTTACGCTAAACACAGCTCTATCACTCACAGCTCTCTGCTGAACCTTCCGCTAAATACAGAGCTATCACTCACAGCTCTCTCTGCTGAACCTTCCGCTAAATACAGAGCTATCACTCACAGCTCTCCGCTGAACCTTCCGCTAAATACAGAGCTATCACTCACAGCTCTCCGCTGAACCTTACGCTAAACACAGAGCTATCACTCACAGCTCTCCGCTGAACCTTACGCTAAACACAGCGCTATCACTCACAGCTCTCCGCTGAACCTTACACTAAACACAGAGCTATCACTCACAGCTCTCCGCTGAACCTTACGCTAAACACAGCACTATCACTCACAGCTCTCCGCTGAACCTTACGCTAAACACAGAGCTATCACTCACAGCTCTCCGCTGATCCTTACGCTAAACACAGAGCTATCACTCACAGCTCTCTGCTGAACCTTCTGCTAAACACAGCGCTATCACTGACAGCTCTCCGCTGAACCTTACGCTAAACACAGCACTATCACTCACAGCTCTCTGCTGAACCTTCTGCTAAACACAGCGCTATCACTCACAGCTCTCTGCTGAACCTTATACTAAACACAGAGCTATAGCTGACAGGAAGCTGGTAAATGGGTGAGTTTGCACTGCTCACATTTTTGCTCTGAATGCCTGATCCAGATTCTCTGGCATGAAGCAATCAGCTGTAATGTTACAACGAAATTGTTTCAGGAAAATACCAATATCATGTTACTGTCTAACAACAGAAAATGCTCCCCGAAAAGTGAGTGTGGGTTCAGTTCAAGTATTTCATAAACTGGCTTTAGAGTCAAAGAGGGCAAAATTCTTCATGACTGTGTGACACATTTACTATTTACTACACATTTACTATCGGAGAGCGTGTGAGATTCTCTCCAGCGTTCCATCTGCCCAGTGCATGCTGGGACGCAGAGGCTCCAGGCAGGAACTTTGCTCCAGTTTCCTCCTTTGCCCCAGTAACAGGAATTCAAATGCATTTGTGAATTCGAATCGCGTTCAAGCGAGTTTGTGAATTTGAAGTGGATTCAAAAATGTTTGTGAATTTGAATCGCGTTCAAGCGAGTTTGTGAATTTGAAGTGGATTCAAATGCATTTGTTACAGGCTATGGGCTCAGGTGCCAGTGTTCTCATTGAACCCTTACAAGTACATACCCATCCAGGTGTGTAAGTGGATAACATCATAATAATGCCATCCGTCGTTATAATATAAACTATGGGAGTTCCCATGTTTTTAAAGATCAGATCATTACAAGAGTGTTACAGACTTCCAAACATTCCATTTGTCTCTCAAGTTGCAAACTCTGAGAAAAGGCGGTTAAAAGCCTCCTGCAGCTGAAGCCTGGATTCTTGCCGTGCAGCACCTGCATGGCCATGTGGTCACCCTGTGCTGCATTATGTTTAATGGGAAACAGACCTGCAGATTCACAGCCTGCTTCATTCATGGGAATGAAGTCACAGGCGGCTGAGTCACCTGCTCATAAGGTCCCATGTGCAGCACTGAACCAAGACACTGCCAGAGTTTACATTTCAAACCTGAACAGCCGTCTAATAGAGGGGACTATGAATGGGGAAGATATTTGGCTTTCAGGTTATCAGACAGAGAAAACCACACTGTGTTAGCCACTAAACTGTGCCCCACACTAACCCACTACCCTCAGGTCCAGCACTCTAACCACTACTCCACACTAACCCACTACCCTCAGGTCCAGCGCTCTAACCACTACTCCACACTAACCCACTACCCTCAGGTCCAGCACTCTAACCTCTACTCCACACTAACCTGCTACCCTCAGGTCCAGCACTCTAACCTCTACTCCACACTAACCCACTACCCTCAGGTCCAGCGCTCTAACCGCTACTCCACACTAACCCACTACCCTCAGGTCCAGCGCTCTAACCACTACTCCACACTAACCCACTACCATCAGATCCAGCGCCCTAACCGCTACTCCACACTAACCCACTACCCTCAGGTCCAGCACTCTAACCTCTACTCCACACTAACCCACTACCCTCAGGTCCAGCACTCTAACCACTACTCCACACTAACCCACTACCCTCAGGTCCAGCACTCTAACCTCTACTCCACACTAACCCACTACCCTCAGGTCCAGCGCTCTAACCACTACTCCACACTAACCCACTACCCTCAGGTCCAGCACTCTAACCACTACTCCACACTAACCCACTACCCTCAGGTCCAGCGCTCTAACCACTACTCCACACTAACCCACTACCATCAGATCCAGCGCCCTAACCACTACTCCACACTAACCCACTACCCTCAGGTCCAGCGCTCTAACCACTACTCCACACTAACCCACTACCCTCAGGTCCAGCGCCCTAACCACTACTCCACACTAACCCACCACCCTCAGGTCCAGCGCTCTAACCTCTACTCCACACTAACCCACTACCCTCAGGTCCAGCGCTCTAACCACTACTCCACACTAACCCACTACCCTCAGGTCCAGCGCTCTAACCTCTACTCCACACTAACCCACTACCCTTAGGTCCAGCGCTCTAACCACTACTCCACACTAACCCACTATCCTCAGGTCCAGCACTCTAACCTCTACTCTACACTAACCCACTACCCTCAGGTCCAGCGCTCTAACCACTACTCCACTCTTTTGCAGGGTCATTTTCAGATGTGTATTTGTGAACCAAAGCTGATTTCCTGTTCCAGTGAGCTTGGAGCCTCAGTTGAATGCTACACAGTCCTAAGCAGAACATTAATAGGTCCTGCAGAAAAGACCCTGAATCACTGTAAAACTTTACTCCAGTCTTCATGTCACTTTTACAACACATGACCTTTCAGCTTTAGTGAGGTATTCAGACACTGTGTTCATGTCCAAACATCACGCAGTTCCAGTGAAAACAGAGCCCCTGTCACTTCCAATGACCTCCTCACCAGCAGTGCAGACATGTCAAAAACGAGGGGGGGGGGGGGGGGGGGGGGTGTCATTTCAGCTGGACACGAGCGCCACACTTACTGAAGGAGTGTAACAAATAACAAATCTCCTAACGTCCACTGTGGGCCACGCCCACTGAAGCCTTCTTTTCCCTCCATTTTCTCATGTTCATCTGATTTTCTGGAGCTCATAAAATGTCTGGATGGAGACTTGTGTTTTCATTGGCTGCCGTCTCGTGCTGGGGAAACAAGGCATGCAGTAAAACTCGCTGAAAGGTGGAAGTCTCATGGCCGCCAAAGCCACTCAGGTCTGGAAGCCGGGTCCAGACTGGCTGAGTTACAGGACTTTCAGAAGTATTTACTACACACCTCCAGATCCCAGCAATGCAGCCTGATTAGAGAGCAGATTTGGGGGGAGAAACTCTGAGACCCTTACAGATGGCGGGTAACCGGGCTCCTGATTCTGCAGCAGCAGTCGCTCTGCGAGTGATTCCCTCTGACAGTGAAAATAAGCAGCGTGTCACGCTTGCTTTGCCCTCTCCTGTGCTTCCCTGAGCAATCATCATTAAGGGCGAGAGGGGCTGCCTCTCTCCACAGGCTGTGAAATGAGGCCTGTAAGAACTTTCACTGACGCCTCTGTTTCTGTCCCGTCAGCGGAGGGCGACGCTCAGGGGGGAGATCAGGAGGAAACAGGAAGTGACACATTTCACATCCAATCACACACTCCATGTGCCACCTCAGACCTGCAGTCACTGTGCTGAAAACGCTGCATTATTCTCACACGCTTCAAAACAGAAAGAAAAATATACATGCATACACACACACACACACACACACACACACACACACACAGACATATGTGCCTGCATACATATACAAATACAGGTCACTGCTTCTCCGAGGGCATCACCATGGAGTCAGTGAGGGCGTGGCCGTGCAGACAGTGAGGGTGTGAAAGTTCTTTTGTATGTGTAAGAATAAGAGGCTTGAATGGATGTGTCATAAAAATAACTGCCCCTAGAACAGAGCACTTTCAGTGGCTGAATAAGGCTGGGTGTAGCCCGAAAATTCCAAGTGTATAACCATGTAACATGTTACCATGTAATCATCTTTTTCTGCATCGTAAAATATCTGCTTATTGCACAATGTTCTGTCAGTCTGTGCTAATGGGTTTTTCTTAAGAAATGAGGTGCATTTTCTTGCCAAACTCCAGAATGTTTCAGACAGTTGAAACTAACAATGCATACCAATGAAATTATTCTGACGAACTCTGCCTTGGTCTGTTCTCTCTCTCTCCCTCTTTTTCTCCCTCTCACTTTCTCTCTCCCTCTCACTCTCTACCCCTCTCTCCCTCTCCCTCTCCCTCTCACTTTCCCTCTCCCTCTCCCTCTCACTTTCCCTCTCCCTCTCACTCTCTACCCCTCTCTCCCTCTCACTTTCCCTCTCACTCTCACTTTCCCTCTCCCTCTCATTTTCCCTCTCCCTCTCACTCTCTACCCCTCTCTCCCTCTCCCTCTCACTTTCCCTCTCCCTCTCACTCTCCACCCCTCTCTCCCTCTCACTTTCCCTCTCCCTCTCACTCTCTACCCCCCTCCCCCTCTCCCTCTCACTTTCCCTCTCCCTCTCACTCTCTACCCCTCTCTCCCTCTCACTTTCTTTCCTCCTCTCTCTTCCAGTCTTTTTGAATGATGTAGTGGCACTCAGTCTGTAATCTCCTATGTGTGCACTACATCTCAAAGTGCTGAATTCAGGGTGAGTGTGTGAGTGCACGTGTGTGAATATGTGTGTGTGTGTGTGTTTGTATGTGTGTGTGTGTATGTGTGTATGTGTACATATGTGTACGTATGTGTGTGTGTGTGTGTGTGTGTGTGTGTGTGTGTGTGTGTGTGTGTGTGTGTGTGTGAGTGTGAATGTGTGTGAGTGGTAGTGTGTGTGTTTGTGTGTGTATGCGTGTGCACGTGTGTGTGCAAGTGTGTGAATATGTGTGTGTGTGTATGTGTGTGTGTGTGTGTGTGTGTGTGTGTGTATGTGTGTGTGCGCAGTGGGGGGTGGCTGCGCAGACGCTAAGCACCTCCTTCTGTATAATAATCTTATTTCCAAGAATGGTGTGCTTTAGCAGCATTATTCACTGTAACACTCAGCATATTTTGGCAGTTTCTGTGCATAGTTCCAACAGAAATATATCTTTGTGATGCACATTCCTGCATGAAAGATTGATGTCTGTTGCTGTGCTGCAGAGCGAAAAAGTTTCTGCTTTATGGAAAAGTTCGATGACACATCTGCACACTGTCCTTCAGGTGAAAGAGCTTTAACTGAACTATCAAATGTGTCAACAGGAGGCCAAAGCTCTTACAGAGAAGCCTTGTTCATCATTTCTCCCTTTTTGGAGCATGTTTATCACAATTTCATTTGGAAGCAAATTTCAAAACCTGTAAAACAGAAATAAAAACTACTGTAAATCTTTACCTGAATTAAAGTCCAAATCGCTTTGTGCTTGGATTGAACCACCCCATGGCCCTCTATCCCCGAACCCAGCAGAGCTGTGAGGGACATCACCATGGTTACAGCACAGGGTTAGGTAGCAGCTCTGAGTTCTGTGATTGGCTGGAAAGAGTAAGCTGAAAGCCCCAAAGCTCGCACCCTGACCAGAGCAGGTGGAGAACTGCACCATGCTGTTACTACACAACACATTCTGGGAGCCCTTAAATAGCGTTTAAATACCTTTTAAATAGCGCTCCCGTTTCACTCGGCTCTGACCACCCAGCTCACTGGAGAAAAAGACACTGCTAGCGTAACACGGTGAGCTGAGCTGCGTGGCCTCCATGTCTGCCATGGCAACCAAGGAGTGAGTGATGGGGGAGAGGAACTGTTTCCCTAACGCACGTGTGCGATGATGACAGCTTCCGCAGCTTCCTGTGACAGCTGACACGACTGCAGGAAAGCAGCTTCCTGTGACGGCTGACACGACTGCAGGAAAGCAGCTTCTGCAGCTTCCTGTGACAGCTGATACGACTGCAGGAAAGCAGCTTCCTGTGACAGCTGATACGACTGCAGGAAAGCAGCTTCCTGTGACAGCTGACACGACTGCAGGAAAGCAGCTTCCTGTGACGGCTGACACGACTGCAGGAAAGCAGCTTCCGCAGCTTCCTTTGACAGCTGACACACTGTGGACAAACTGACAGGAGAGGTGCAGCTTGCGGGTCTCCCAGACAGAGGTCGATGACTTGTAATAAGCAAGCGACATGATCATGGCTGACTATAAGTCCACAGGAACTGATGTCATGACTATCTGTTTAAAGATATGATGGCGATTCTGAAGAGAGTGGAGAACCAAGAAACAAGTGCAAGGAACAGACATCTTCATCAGTGAGGATTACTCAAAGGCTGTGTGGCAGAAGTGAGAAGAACTCATCCCAGCCATGAAGGCTGCCAGACAGTGTGGGGACGTCAGTGACACCTGTTACAGCAAGTTCATCATTCACGCTCCCTCACAGCACACACACTCATGAACACCTACTGTCCAACACCCACACTCACACACAGGCATGACCTCAAACGGCTTCAAGCTAACCTAAAGGCTTAGTGTTGGCATGTAACTGCAGATTAAGGAGAAAAACTTGTGATCTGGCTGGTTCTGTGAGGTCAGATAATATGCACATCCTCATCTTCAGAGGCTCGCTCAGACTGCTTTTTCGAAGAGTCAGATTTATCAGGTGGTGCTTGTTCCACTTTAAGAAAGGACAGAAATAGGTTTGGTGGTGGTGTAGATATCTGTCTTAGCCATTGATGTGTAAGAACACATCAGTGAGGTGGGCTGGTGCTACAGGCTCCCCCAGGTGAAAATGGGTTTATTCTGTGAAATGAACACTGACTGACAGCTGAAAACTGTACAATGAGATGTTTTCTATGACAAGTTAAGTTATTGATGGATGCTGCACATTTTGACTACTCTTGTCGTTATTTTTTTGTCTTGTTTTGCTTTTATCTTTTGTGCTGAGAATTGTTTTATATTTATGTTTGTAGTTTGGTTTCTGTTTTGTCCGATTTTATCTCTTTCGTTCATTTTTAATTGATTGATGTGGACTCCAGGAGGACTTGTCATTAAGGTGTCGGCTAATTGGGATAATTATAATAAACAGCTGAACCAGCCAGCTGCCTTTTCCAAATACAGGGCATGTCAGAAACAGCTTTTATTTATTTAATAATATTATATTGTGTATACAGTCGCAGAAACATTTATAATTTTAATATTATATGATTAAATGAGCTCTGCCTCAGCTGATGGCCTCTGGGCTGCAGAGCTGCTGTATCTGTCAGAATATCTGCCTGTTAAACTGGCCGGTTCTTCAGGGCTGCATTAACGCCCTATAAACATTTACAGCAGGCTCTCTCCAGACTCCTCTACAGCCTCCGCTCTGTTCAGCTCCTCAGCGTGTGTGTGTGTCACATGACCTTTCCTCAGGACTGTGTGTATCACATGACCTTTTCACAGGTCTTTGCGTATCACATGACCTTTTCACAGGTCTGTGTGTATCACATGAGCTCCGCTGTGATGCATTGTGGGACTGGCACTGTGAAAAATAGCTATTGGCTGCATTCAGGTGTGTTGAAGCTTGCATTTGTCTCTCTGTAGTGAGGCTGCAGTGAAAGGAGTCTAAAGGCGTGTTTCCATTGGAACGGGGCCGGGGTAGTTTTATGGGGCCGGGCCGTTTACAGGGCCCACCCCCTCCTCGGTCCTTTCAGCCATTGTGTCTCCATTAGGAGACCCCGGTAGGACCCACTGGCCTTTGATATTGACGTAATCATTCTTCGACAGTTTTGATTGCAACGTAATCGTTTTGCAACAGTTTCGATGAGACGTTAACATAAACACCGAGTCGGCACGAAAAACCAACTAGAACAGCGAGATCAACATGGTAGGAGCTGATGTGGTTGCTGCATTTCTGTTGGCGTTTGAAAACTGCTGTACTGCTGCTACTCGCTTCTGGCGAGATTTAAAAATGGCGCTTCTCTTGTTGTGTTAACGTCGTCGCCCGCCTACAGCATATCCAATCAGCGTTGAGTCAACACCACGCCCCACTGAGTCTGAATGCAGGTGTGCAGGTGTGAGTTTGAATGCAGGTGTGTGTTTGAATGCAGGTGTGCAGGTGTGAGTTTGAATGCAGGTGTGTGTTTGAATGCAGGTGTTTAGGTGTGAGTTTGAATGCAGGTGTGAGTTTGAATGCAGGTGCGCAGGTGTGAGTTTGAATGCAGGTGTGCAGGTGTGAGTTTGAATGCAGGTTTGAGTTTGAATGTAGGTGTGCAGGTGTGGGTTTGAATGCAGGTATGAGTTTGAATGCAGGTGTGTGTTTGAATGTAGGTGTGCAGGTGTGGGTTTGAATGCAGGTGTGAGTTTGAATGCAGGTGTGCAGGTATGTGTTTGAAAGCAGGTGTGCAGGTGTGAGTTTGAATGCAGGTGTGTGTTTGAATGCAGGTGTTTAGGTGTGTGTTTGAATGCAGGTGTTTAGGTGTGAGTTTGAATGCAGGTGAGTTTGAATGCAGGTGTTCAGGTGTGAGTTTGAATGCAGGTGTGTTTGAATGTAGGTGTTTAGGTATGTGTTTGAATGCAGGTGTGTTTGAATGCAGGTGTGCAGGTGTGAGTTTGAATGCAGGTGAGTTTGAATGCAGGTGTGTAGGTGTGAGTTTGAATCCAGGTGTGTTTGAATGTAGGTGTGCAGGTGTGAGTTTGAATGCAGGTGTGTGTTTGAATGTAGGTGTGCAGGTGTGAGTTTGAAGCAGGTGCATCAGCAGCAGAAGATGAGCAGCAATGAGGTGTAGGTGTATGAAAGGAAAACTACTCTGAAAAATGTCTGCGAAATGAAAGCTCCCAGACAGTCTGCAGGTGATTCATCTCTCTTCATTTGAGCAAATGAGCGCTTAACGGCGTCCCTCGCTGCACTCACAGCTCTGTGAGTGCAATCATTGTGCAATTAGTCCTGAGCTACACAAACACAAAAGCATTTAATGACTAAAAACTTTGTTTTACTCTAATGGTGGAAAATCACAATTTAAACACTCTTTCTGAGGTTCATTAAGCCAGCTAATGACAGTGGAAAAATTCACTGTTGTAATCGTCTCATTTTCAGTGAGTCAGAAGAATAACCTTACAGTTAAAAAAAACTGTTAATGAAGAGCAGAATAAAAACTTAAATCTCACAAAGGGGTGTGTGGCATGAGTCTTTTCTGCTGTACACTACAGTCCTCCTCATCCTCTCATTAACATCTCATTAACATCTCACACAGATCTGTTCTCCTGATCTGCTCCATGGCTGATTGTCTCTCCTGACTTTTGACTCCTTTTCTCCATGTCCTCCCTGCTTCCTCCATGAATCTTTCTCCTCCCATCATCTCCTATCTGTCTCCTCTCTGTCTCCTCCATGACTCCTCTCTAGCTCTCCCCATCTCCAGTCTGTCCCATTCCCTTCTCTCCTCTGTGACTCCTCTGTGACTCCTCCCCTCGGTCTCCTCTCCGTCTCCTTCTTCTCTACCCTCTGCTGTGTACCTGTGATCTTGTTCCTACTCCACCATGGCTCTATCACTACCACTGATGTGTTGTTACTCGGGAGATATTATAATTCAGTCTAAAAGTGCAAATATGACGTCTGTACCGTAAAATGATTTGCAGACAGCATGTGGAAATGTCTGCCATGAATCTCTGAAATGCATTTTCTCATTTGCCATTATGGGCAGATTTACTGCGGGGCAGACGGAGCCTCCGTCTCTCTGTAGTACGCCTGTGATACACAGACGGGTTTGCGGGAGAAACGATTTCTCCACAGTGAGAGACAGCATGAGAATGATAAAATGGCTAAATCCCAAATGTCTGATGGCTGCAAAACCCAGCACCAGAGAAGCCAAATCAGATTCACATTCTGTTCCATTCAATCAATCAGGGTTCTATTCCGCCCGTTTCAGCCAGTCAGGGTCAGAATGCTGGGTTAGACTCCACAGCACTCAGTGAAAGGGCAGGTATTACAGCTCTGAACTGCTGAGGAAACACTCCCTCACTGGAGCTGTGATTGGCTTAAACAGCAGGACATGGACAGCGCTGGGAGTGAGAAACGGAAGATCCTTTCCCCAGTGAAGCAGTGATTATTTCCTGATGGAGACTTCCAGCATCTAAAGAAACTATCCAATCACAGAGCATTTCAGGAGCTGATTGTATTCAGTAATTCCTTCTTGCATATGTATTGTACTCAGAGTGGTCCCAGTGCCGTGCCTCGGTGCGCTTACACACACACAGCAGGCTGTTTACAAATCGTCCTTAAGGAACTATTTTGGCAACAGAAAGATGTCCAATCTGGATGTAAGTGCAGGTGCTTCAGAAAGGACCAATCAGAGCACATACACTTGATTAGCCTGGAGTGGGGCCTTGTCTTCTCAATGCTGCCATGATGAGGGGTTGCCTAGCAACCAGTAACTGCTATTATTAATCTTGGAAATCATGCTGTTTCCCAGCTCTGACACACGTTTGCGCAGGGATATACGACTCCCCAAACAATGGAGAAATATCAATTATATGAATAACATGTCTTACTGAATCACTGGAACACACACATATACACACACTACACACTACACACACATACACATGCATACACACACTCACAAACACATACACATACAGAAACACATACACACACACACACACACACATACACATGCTCACACATACAGGGACACACACACACGTTGGATACATGCTCTGCAGAAGCAGACACATCAATGCAGACTGTTTTATCATTATTTTGCCCTTTGTAGGAACATATTAGGCATATTCTATCTGGCTGTGGTCTGTGGGAGTCACAGGTTATTAAAAATAAATATTGTAAATTGAACAGTGAAACTGCAAATGCATAGAGAGGAGACAGACAGACAGATACAGTGAGCAGAAACAGAGCGAGTCGCCATTCCGGAGGGAGACAGACAGGCAGGCAATTGTTGTCGCCTTTTGAGTTCAGAAGAGTTTGAGAAAAAAATTGTTCTAAATGTGTTTCTTTCTTAGGCTAATCCAGCAAATCACCATATCGCCTCCTGCTGGCCAGACTCACAGTGCAACCAAGACTCCAGAGTCAGACATCACAACTCTAGAAGACATAAAGGATATCTGTGCCTGACATATGTCATCTTATTTAGCATTATATATCATATTATTCATTTATAGTCTCGAGAGAGGAGCAGTATACCTGGGGTAAAAACAACTCTCCAGCAAGGAGGAGTATAGCTATGTCTAAGTCTCTGTAATAATCCAATGCTGTCAGAGAGTAAGTCTAATGATGAAGAAATCTTTTGCATGAGGTTCATACAGAGATCAGGGCCAATATTTCATCAGGAGATTCAACCTCTGCTGTCTACAGTAAGGAATATCCATCCACACTTAAAACTGATTGTGACATCACTACAGTGTGTGCGATGACCTGGGAAAAGCCTTCTTTTTATTTTTTTTACAAGTTAAATGAATAATTGTTATGTCTTTGGCTGATTTTTGGAAAGATGAGAGAAGAGTCTGTGAATGTAAGCAGGTTCCATGGGACGGGGTGTAGCCGTGTTTCTGAGGGAGCGCACGGCTGAAGGCAGCAGCTTGCAGGAAGCACAGGGCAGGAGGTGTGTGTTCAGTCAGGGTGTCACACAGAGACACAGGGACACCTGCACATGCAGATCAGCAGGTTTGATTGGAGAACTCAGGGTAGGTCAGGGTAAGCCCTACTGTAGGTGCTGTATCTCAGAGCTCAGATGTCTGCTTCCAGCTTTCTCCCTTAATCATCCTCTCACTCCACTGTCCAGGGTTTGAAAAATGGGTCTGAATCAGCACTGGAAGCCTCCTCCATGCAAAGATGCTCTAACGCTGCTCTCTGACAGGCTCAGCACAGTTATTGCAGATGAATGTGCACCACTTGTGCTCAGTGTCGGAATTTTATTCTTGGCCAAAATGCAAGGAGATGCAGTCTTTCCCAGGCCAGTCAAACTGACCAGTGTACATTTCAGTCGCTGTTCACCAAACCAGTCTCCCCAGGGTCATCTGGGTTTAGGTTTGGCTGTTAAAGTTATGGCTTTAAAACTGCGACAAGCTCCTGTCCCAGGAACAGAGAGGCAAAGGCTTTATTAAAAACAGGTGGTCTCCGCTGTGAAGGTAACAGTTACCCGACAGGGCTGGAGGAGGTCAGCTGAGATGAAATGAAGCTCACGTTTAAAAACCTCCCAAAGAGGATCCAGTCATGGCTGAGATAACTGGCTTTCTGTAAACTGTGCTAAGTGCTTCGTCAGCATTTAGCTGTACATAATTTATGACACAATAACAGTTTAGTGCATTTCAGAGTAATAACCCGTCTGCCTCAGGGGTCTCGTAGGTTTGGAGACTGGCTGTTTTGTGAGCGCAGGTACTAGAGACAGAGGGAAAGGCTCTTTCATGTGGGAATGGCAGCAGACGTGTGTCTTGGTGCATCACGCACTCATGTACAGCAGATACCCTGTGGTTTTATCCCACTTAAAACCACCACATAAAGCATTTATTTCCTAAAGAGCTCAGTAAGCAGGGCCATCATTCACTGCCGCATGTGAGAGGGTTGCTCACAGCTAAATTGGTGCAGTTAATTTTCTGGCTTTGACACACAGGCTGTGAGACATTCTCACCACAGCTTAATCAAACCAAAAACCAAACCAAAGACAGCCTAAATCTGTCCAGATGATCATGTGAGACTGTCCTCAGTTTCTGCTAATGTGGAGCCACTGAAATCTGAGACGTGAATTTTCGACATGAGGGACTTTTCCCCACCACAGAGCTCTCTGACTGTTCACCATAAATGGACATGACTGTGAGAATAATCGGAATGTCTGGCAATGCTGTTTCATGTCGGCTTTCCAGCCCAAGCTGGAGATCATGATGACATTCACCTCCAGCTCTCTACAAGCCAAGAAAAAAAGTAAAAATACTGATTTTAGAGATGACTGATTATTCTCTTATACAATTTGCAATAACACATTTTTCATATTTCAGGATCATATTATGTGCAGAACACAGATGTTAACATTATTATTTTCTTTGAATGGAGCCAGCCCCAGACATGAGTTCTACAATATCATTCTGATGAAATGTCAAACACTTCTGTGTGTCCTTTCTGCATTAAAAACAAAAACGCTTTGAGATGTCAGTTGGACCAGCAAGTCAGCCAGGTTTGAGGAGAGAGGGGGAGAAGTCGATACCCAGGGCTGAATGAGTGGAGATTTACATCCAAATAAAACTTTAATGATGAAGGCGGGTCGGATCTGATTATGCACAGCTGTTTCCTTTATCCAGCTCTTTAACATTTTATGAGCAAATCCCTCAATGCAACAATGTAAAGCACTCGAGTTCTGGCTACTAACTGAGGTATGATGATGGAGTGGATATTTTGCTGTTCTGTTCTGTGCTGGTGAGATAACAGGAACAGCCAAGATGACACTTTCAGATGGAACATTTTCAGAATATTAATCTGATGTGCAGTGGATGCGATTTCTTCCCTCTCACTCACTCACAGGTCCAAAGATAAAGCTCTGAGCTGCCACAGGCTGGGCACCCCTCACCAGCCAGACCAGAAGAGTCAAACCCAGAGAGGCATGCGCTCATGCTCCCATATTCAGACATTACTATCAGATCCCCTGATCCCCCGCTCTGAGCACAATGTTAGGAAAAAGGCTGCTGCCCACCACTTGAAACAGAGTTCAAGTGCAGACTGCATCTGCAGGCAGGGAACCCCTGTCACCCCGCAGGAACGGGGGACCCCATCACACAGACAGCCACAGACACGCAGCCCGACCGCTGCTCACAGCTCACAGACACGTACCGCTGCTCACAGACACGCAGTCCAACCACTGCTCACAGACACACAGGGACCGCTGCTCACAGACACGGAGTCCAACCGCTGCTCACAGACACGCAGGGACCGCTGCTTACAGACACACAGCCCGACCGCTGCTCACAGACACGCAGGAACAGTCCGACCGCTGCTCACAGACACGCAGGAACAGCTGCACATGTGCTTCATGCAGTGGTGCTTTCCCCCTGCAGCTGCTGAGCCTAATGATTACCACAAGGCCTAAGGTTCGACTCCCACTACATAAACCTTTCTCTGCTTGCTAATCCTTTTCTGTAGTAATTGCCTGGTAAGGCAGGGTGAGGGTAATGGTGTTTCCGTCAGGGGTACCTCACAGCACATAAATTCCTGTTTCTGACACAGGAAACTTTACTTTTCCAACCTCTGGCACAGCTCCCAAACCACTCAGCTGCCAAATTCCAGAGATCAGGCATCAGGGACCAAGCCGCAGAGCTACAGGCGTCAGGGGTTCCCTGTCCATGAGCTAAAGTGCTCTCACACAATCAATGTGCAAAATTAGACCAACATGTCAAAGTGTGTCAAATATGACATCTAAAAATGACAGAGTACCAAGACAAGTCAAAACAGAAAGCATGTATTACAGAATATATCAATTATTTTTTCCACCCCTATATCTCCATACCTCTGTTCTCATCATACAGTATATACTACAATATATTTTACAAAATGTGTTTTTTTACAGCAGACACACTTTCTCTCTCTCACACATCAGTATGACACACAGCAGATTAAGACTAGCCACACAGGATGAGCTGTTCTCATGTTGATAATTTGTAAATGGTTTCACTGAGGAAAGCTGCTGAGAGCCATGGATTAAGCTGTTATGCAGAGCTGCAGAGGTTGTGACAGCTACATGTTAGACCATCGATGCTGTTCCGTTTGCAGCAGAACAGCGTTAACACTGAAGTCATACATTCCTCTGTAATCCTGGGATTTTTCATCTGCTCCTACTGCCCTACAGTGACTGGCAGGGGATGGGAGGACCTTCACAGGGTGTGAGACAGAAAGGCCAGTTGGACTCTGGGATTACAGACATCACACACGCATGGATGAGCTGATCTTACAGACAGCACCATGCGCAGCAAGATAGTGCAGTGTCACAGAGTCCACTCTGCAGCACAGGGCAGAGGGTCAGCCTGCGGACCAGATTCCACACTGGCTGACAAAGAGGATGATGGACAAGCCTCTCTGCCACACCCCGCATCCCAGAATGCAACTGGCCCCTCATCAGTCCTCAGCCTGAAGTCTCAGAAGCCATTCTGGGTTCAGAAAATGAAATTACCTCTTGTATTTTTCCCAGTGAAAGATAATGCCTGTTCCCTCTTATGGATGAAAAGCAATTGGGCTCCTAATGGGTTTTTTCCCCACTGATGCATTGTGGTGCACCATGTGCAGAACCTTTCTGTGTCCACAGAGACAGCTCTTCTGGAACATTCTGCTGCTCTCTCTGAAGTCACCCTTGAAGGAGATTCACTCTTTGTTTCTCACTGAAATTACTGCAACCACAGGGCCACTATTTTCCCTAGTGAAGCCATCTCTTTACTGACTGTGTGCAAGGAAAAAATAACAATACATACATTGTTTTGTATTTTAAAATGCCAAACAAAATTTAAATGTTGAAATAAAGAGTAATTAAATGTATCTGCAGTTTATCAAAGGATTTCAGAAGTGAGAATCAGGCTCCAACTGTACAGTCCTTTCTCATGAGCATAGCTCCTGTGGCTGGGTGGCCCTGACTGTTTGGTTTCTGTCTCAGCAGGCTGGGATGGAACCGATTTGGACCTGACAAAGGCCCGCTTCCTGCTGGACCCTGAGCCCACAGAGGCGTCTGACACTCAAACATCTCCACATCACAAACTCAAGGACTGACCTGCACCAAAATACTCCTCAAATCCAGTTTAAAAATGACCCCACAAACGTTAGCACTCCTTTAATCTGCAGTGCAGAGCAGCAGAGAATGTTCTTACTCCATTCCTCTTCAGGGCATGTTCAATGGTAGAGATTCTATAGATATATTTTCTCAATTGTTCATATGCGTTGTTAGCAACTATTGTCTAAGGCTGTTACTGTTTTTATAAACTGATTTGGTACATTTCTTTCATGCTCTCAAAACAGTTAACACAGCCATCTAAACAGAATTTCTACTTTGCAAAATAGCCAAACTCCACAGCAAAATGAAGTATCGTTACATATTGCTACAAAAACATGTTACCGTTTGAGGAGATCATATATAGATCATAGAGATCATTTGCCTATATCCACACAGAAATACTATTGGTAAAAGATGTTGATAGGAATGTGCTGTCCCCTTCCATCTAATGCACCACCAAAGACTCAGACCCCCCCCCCCCCCCCCCCCCCACACACCACCATCCGTACGGCCCCACCATGCATATACACTACAATAATAATCATCATCATCATCATAATAATGCTGTATCGTTATTATTTCCAGTCTACCTGAAGATCAGAGACAAAGGCCTGATCTATCATGAGCACAGTTTTAAATGTGACAGTAATCAGCACTGCAGTGTAAAATGTGAGTAAAGTGGGCAGTCTGTGAGTAAAGTGTGCAGTAATCAGCACTGCAGTGTAAAATGTGAGTAAAGTGTGCAGTCTGTGAGTAAAGTGTGCAGTAATCAGCACTGCAGTGTAAACTGTGAGTAAAGTGAGCAGTCTGTGAGTAAAGTGTGCAGTAATCAGCACTGCAGTGTAAAATGTGAGTAAAGTGTGCAGTCTGTGAGTAAAGTGTGTAGTAATCAGCACTGCAGTGTAAACTGTGAGTAAAGTGTGCAGTAATCAGCACTGCAGTGTAAACTGTGAGTAAAGTGTGCAGTCTGTGAGTAAAGTGTGCAGTAATCAGCACTGCAGTGTAAACTGTGAGTAAAGTGAGCAGTCTGTGAGTAAAGTGTGCAGTAATCAGCACTGCAGTGTAAACTGTGAGTAAAGTGAGCAGTCTGTGAGTAAAGTGTGCAGTAATCAGCACTGCAGTGTAAACTGTGAGTAAAGTGAGCAGTCTGTGAGTAAAGTGTGCAGTAATCAGGCCTTCCTGTGTTCCTCCTGCTGGTTACCTCCTCGGGGGGGGGGGGGCGAGGTGAAGCAGCTTTGGGTTACAGAAATGGCCCGAGCAGAGGCAGGCTCTGCGCTGATTGGGTTTTGATTGGGTTAATATGAATACTGAGATATATAGATGCACTGTAATGCCTGTGTGTTCCAGGCTGGGGGAGGAGGAACGCCCTCTATGGCACGGTGACTGCTTTCTCTGCCATTAACAATTCATATGAATAAAAGTAATAAAAGTAAAGGTATTAGGAAGACAGGCAGAGAGAGAGACCATTTCAATAAAAGGATTTCAATTATTCTTTCATTTCTAGATCTGATAAAGACCTAGAGCCCACAGCGTAGAACAGCTTCTAAACCATCTAACTTATAAACCTTTGTGCAAAACACATTACATTATATTACATATTACATTATAAGCACATTACCTTGCTGGTTATTTGCAAAACTGTAACCATGAAAAATATGACTTACATAATTCAATGTGTTGTGCATCCATACATCATAAAACATATTCATTATTAATATCCATTCTCATAGATCATGTTTGACCCCCAGGGAAAATTATGGGATGTTAGGGGATCGTGTCTGTCTGTGAGTCTGTGAGACTTCCTGAGTGCCTCCATTTTCAGCTCCTAATGTAAACACAGTCACACCACTGGCAAACCCCCCCCCCCCCCCCCCACCACCCCCCACAGCGGTGACACCTGCCTCTGCACATCACAGCCTTAAACATCACCACTTACTCACACTCTGCTCTACACACCACAGCCTGGAACATCACCACTTACTCACACTCTGCATCTCTATAACTGAGAAATTAAGATTTTCATCTGACATCAGCATTTGAAGTAGAATATGATTTAATTTTGTGAGAGGGAAAGGAATGTTTGTATTTACTGTTTTGATATTTGGTATATAATTCATGTTTTGATATTTACATGGAGAAATTGATTTGGACCTCAACATGAGATATTTATATTTATATTTTGACTGCAGTCACAGTGGTCTAGGAAAAAGTATTTAGCTGACTGTGAAAGGTCCAGGGTTAGGGTTATGGTTAGTGCAGGGGTTATGGTTATAGGGTTAGAGTTACTGTTAATGCAGGAGTTAAGGTTATAGGGTTAGAGTTATGATTAGTGCAGGTGTTATGGTTATAGGGTTAGAGTTACGGTTAGTGCAGGGGTTAGGGTTATGGTTAACGTTAGAGTTACGGTTAGTGCAGGGGTTAGGGTTATAGGGTTAGAGTTACGGTTAGTGCAGGGGTTAGGGTTACAGCTGAGGTTAGGATTTGGGGTACAATGTTAGCTGCAGATGCAGGTATAATGCTATGACATATGTCTACAGAAATATGAGTCTTTAATATTCCATAGTTATTAAAATGTAATCACATAGTGATGACAGACACCTACTTTTCTTTCAGTACAAAATGGGACCCCTATCCTCTACACTACAGCCACACTAACACAGAGGACTGAATCACAGCAGCAGACTGCAGAGTTACACACACATCACCCGTAAACACTGCAGCGTTTTTCTCAGGTTGGGCACCCTGGGTGCGGCCGCAGTGGCCCTCCTGCAAATAGAGCCACAGTGTTTGGTGGGACGCCCTGCTCCCCGGGTGCTGCAGCGCTCTCCTCCCAGACGACACGCTGCTGTCTGAGGCTGTGAGCTGGCCACACAGGCCGGTGTCTTCCTCTCACAGTTTCTCTGCAGCGTGAAGCTAAACCCCCTGCACTCCATGACTCATATTATGACTCTCAGCTATTATCTGACTGCAGAGGCATCACAAGCCCACACCCCTCTCCCAGTACGACTAAACAAAGGTTCCCCTCTCCATACACGTGGACTTCTCTCTCTGAGAGCGCTTAGCACTCGCTGGGGGGGTGTCGTCTCTGCAGGGGTGCTGAGATCATCATGCTGTGCTCTGCTTATCCACATGCACATCACCCCACCAGGAAAAGGGGCTGTATCTCCGTCATCTCCATCATCCTGCTCTGCACTGCAGTCTCTTCCTCTCTGCAAAGTGGCTAAAATGGTTCTTGGAGCGATGCCATTGGATGGGTTTGGTAACGCACGCATGTGAGAGCAGCGATGTCATTGGATGGGTTTGGTAACGCACGCATGTGAGAGCAGCGATGTCATTGGATGGGTTTGGTAACGTACGCATGTGAGAGCAGCGATGTCATTGGATGGGTTTGGTAACGTACGCATGTGAGAGCAGCGATGTCATTGGATGGGTTTGGTAACGCACGCGTGTTTATACCCTTGAGAAATCCTGCCATATGGAGCATTCTGTGTAAAAAGCGTTAAATCAAATACAAGCTGATTGAGAGTTTTAGTCATGCATGTCAGCAGGAGAGATATGATTCAGCTGAATTTCTGTCAGCCACAAGTCTCCCTTCAGCACAGCAAACATCACAGCAGATATCACATTTTCACATTAGGTTCCTTTATGGATATGTTAACATACTCAGATGTGTTTGGCAAATATTATATTTTCTTTTTTCATGAGGCTGTAAACTGCTGTCTCTTTGCTGCCTGCAGTGAACACGCTCACATTTTCCCATGATCTTAAATGGTCTAACAGAGAACACTTAGACAGAAATTAAGGAAATTTTATATTACAATATAAAACACAAAAATTGATGTCTTTGCTTTCTGAGAACAGGGCAGGTTTACTGTATTTGTACATTTTATGTTCTACAAGATTCATAGCTAAGATTGAAATTTGTGGTTTAATGCCATAAAGGAAGAATTGAAAACAGCACAAAACCTTCAAATTGGACTTAAAAAAGAAACATTTCATCCATTTCTACTTTACCATCTATAAATGCATACAAGTCATACGTCAGGCGTCCGGTCTGTTCCAGCTTGTGACTATGATTATTAGAAAGAGAGGTATGGATGCCAGGTACTTTTCTCGATCAGGAAAAATAATCTCAGCAAGGAGAAAGGAGAAAGGAGATCCAGGCCGTGTCAGCGGAACCTCTGAGGCCTGTGCAGTGCTTCATCTGGGACAGCCGCTTATGAGCTCCCTGTATTTATGCAGACAAAGAGGGCGAAGTGACCGTTAGTCTGCACGGAATATGAACTGCAACGCACAGTAATGGCACCCGAGCAGAAAGTCCTCTGAAAGGCTTTGGCACCTACTTATCCTGGAGCTCTGGGAGGTGAATCATGCTGCCCCCACTGCCAGCCGCTCTCCTTATTAAACACTCCTTCACTGACCCTGCGATTCAAACAGGGAGGAAAAGCAGCATGTGCCACCGCATCATCACAGCCATGGAAACAGCGCCCCCCACAGTCCAGAGGATACTGTTACTGCTGTGGTATGCAACATGTCCATTACATTCATCTGCACAAAGTGGTCAAATATAATTAGGAATAATCGTACGGCTTATCATAGCGAAGGCAAAGCAATTGGCATGTGAATGCATGGGGAGGAGAAGGCCTGCAGTCCGCTGCAGTGTGCCTGTGTTAGCATAGCGCAGAGCCCAGACACAGGCCCCGCTTTGCAACATGATCATCCTCATGTTTTTGATGCTGTTTCCTGTCCCTCGACCTGCCTCGCGTAAGCGTGAGATCTGTCCCTCACAGGAACAGAGTGAAGACCTCCAACAGAGCCACATTTACTAACACAAGATTCGAGGACTTAAAGCAGATTTAAAGTCCCCACTCTGACTGCACACTGTGTGTGATCAGTAAGAGATGTGTCTGTGTGACACCACTGTGACCTCACTGTGACCTCACTGTGACCTCACTGTGGCACCACTGTGACCTCACTGTGACCTCACTGTGGCACCACTGACACCACTGACACCACTGACACCACTGACACCACTGTGACCTCACTGTGTCCTCTGAAAAGTCAGGATCGGACGTTATCAATCTCTCATGCAACCAAAAACCCGGCGGCAGCTGTGTCTGAGGGTTAGGTGGCGTTGTGTTGCAGGGCCGGGGTAAGCGTTCTGTGACAAGAACTCTTCACCTGAGGAGGCAGAGAGACACAGGTGATGAAGGGATGGATGCAAAACGGAGACGCTTCTGTATTCTTCAGCCAAACAAAATCCTCTTCAAATAACATTTCAGTGCCATTTAGAGACTGTCAGGCCCTGAAAGAGCTGTTAAATAAGCCCTGAGATCGGAAGCAGTTTTTTTCCATGGAGCGTAGTTCTGTAGCTTTCCCAGACACACTAATCTTATGTTGATTGTGAATTTATGGCAAGTCTTTTTAACTGAAAAGAGCAGAAAGGTGTTCATTACTATGTCATTATTATAAATGGCCCATATGTTTTTGAACCTGAATGACCACAGATGTGCTGTTCTGTAGACTGGCTGCTCTGTTTTTCCAGAAGCACTTGTGTCATTCATCACTGCAAAATACAAATCGGGACGATGTCTCTGCAGACGTACTCTGCACACGCTGCATTAATACTCTGCACAAGCCGCAGTGCCTGCAGGATGGTATTTTAGCACAGACATCTCTTTTTGGAAATACTTTACAAAAAGGAGTTTTTCATATAATGTACTAAATAATTTGATTTGTTTGCTTCTAGATTTTCCTTATTTTGATGATTTTCACATGAGGGAGTAAAATATTGCCTGTTTATGATGGAAACCCCACAGCAGTGCTGATGCTGTCACATCTTTCCTCAGGTTCTGAGGTGAGCAGAGGCATGTCCTTCTACACAAGATCATTCTCATTTCAGGATTAATCTGCTTCCTACATTTCCATTTTCCAGAACTCTCCTCTTTGATCCGCCTCTCCACCCCAGAGCTGATCCATCTCTGTACCACCATTTATACTTTTGCCACCTATTGGTCTGGAGGTATGAACACCCTCACACACACACACACACACACACACACACGCACGCACGCTCTCACACACACACACACACACACACACACACACACACACACACACACTGGGCTAAATTGTGTTGTTTGTGTCAGTTCCTACAGCCTCCTCTGTGACCCGGGAAGCAATACCTGGTCACCATGTTAATGATGATTCCAATTGCACAGCAGACATGCAGGAAGCAACACATTTCCTGTATGACCTGCACACATGTATCCTCACGCAGGGGCAAAGTGTCACCATGCTGTGTGATGCAACTTTCTGCATCCCATGCAAAAATCAAACACAGATTCCTGTTGTCATGGCAATGTCATGTGGTGCTGGGCCGGTCGGGGGAAGAACCAGGGGTACATCTGGTCTGTGTAAAACTGGCTGTGCAGACGCGAGGACTGTTTTCCCAAACTGGGCCATTTTTCAAGCTCTTCTGCCTGAGGAATGTGGTGCTGGATCGCACAGAGTCCCTGTGGAGTGAGATGTGGTAAACCATCTGAATTTCCCCTCAACAGTTTAAGGCTTTAAAAATATAAGACCAAACTCCTCCAAGATTTAATGAAAGCAGAGAGATTGTACCATTTCCAACAGCTCTGTGGGTTTCACCAGTGCAGACTAATAAAATACCCTGTTAGCATTTGACTACTTGATTAGGTCACATGAGCACCCCAACATTTTGGGGCAGTTTACATGTTAGAAAGAAACTGATTTGCTACAAAAATGTGTCTGGTACACACTCCAGAAGGCAACCACAAAACACAAAGTTACACTGAACTGCACAGGCAGGAGGTTCTGATTGAAACTCTTCATTGCAAAGTCACAAAACACCACTTTAATCTGTCCAAACTAACCGTCTACAATATCAGAAGGGATTGGGCAGGGGCAAACTTTATAAAATGCTTGTCATTCTGACAGTGTGATTGAGCGCTTCAGGAGAAGCACAGCTTCAGAGCGAATCAGTGGAAAGTAATTCAGCAGAGCAGCACCCCAGCCCCCACACCCCACAGGTGAACACCCCGCACCCCCATCTGCCGTACCTGCTCTAACCACCATTTCACTGTAGCAGTAAAACTGGAGTAGTTCTCCCAGGCTCATCACCACACTCTTCCCTTTCAGATCTGCTTTCTGGCGGAGCGGCTTCCTGCTGCTTCTAACGGTGCAGAAATTCTGGCGCATCTGTGCGTTAGCAACGCCACGGAGCGCCTCACTTCCCACACGCAAATGTCTGGTTGCCAGACTTCGTGCTGATGCACCACATGTTGCGGATTTCTCTCTCTGAATCAAAGGATTGATCTCACAGAAACTTCTTGGACAAAGAGGGGAGCGGGGTTCCCTGGTGGCCAGAGCCCCTCTCCTGCGATCAGTCTGAAACAAACAGCCTGTTTATCTGCTGCCAGGAAACACTGCGGAATCCCAGCCTTCACGGCCAGGCCAAACAGAGACAGATAAATCCGCGCTGAGAGACTCTCTCTCACTGCGCTGAGAGACTCTCTCTCTCTCACTGCGCTGCCTTCCCAGAATCTGGGGGTCTGAGACTCTCTCTCACTGCGCTGAGACTCTCTCTCACTGCGCTGAGACTCTCTCTCACTGCGCTGAGACTCTCTCTCTCTCTCTCTGCACTGCTTTCCCAGAATCTGGGGGTCTGAGACTCTCTCTCTCTCTCACTGCGCTGCTCTCCCAGGCTGTGATTTACACGGCTCTGCACTCTGCATTACTGACTGTGGAGTTCCGCTCTCAGAAGTGCTGTCTCTAGCAGGAGTATCCCTGATTCACAGCTCTGTGAAGATCCCCATCTAACAACTTACACCATCCTTTCAGAAACTGGCTTAGACATGCATGGTGGGTTATGAGCATCTTCCCCTCTCTGAGCACTTAGCACCCCTCACGGAAGGAAGACACAGCAGAGGTTATTTTCTGTAATGTTATTTTCTGAAATGTATTAGGGTTCACTGTGGTGTGAAAGAGACCAGGTTTTATCATTTTCTGAGAGGTCATTGTGTCATATCAATACACAGAGTGTAATATTATCATAAGTCTGTCTCCTGCACTTTGAAAGCTGCTCATGACCAAGTCTTTACAGAGTGGATTAAATAAAAATCTGTTCCTGTGGCGTGAGGGTCAGTCCAGCTCTGAGTTTGTCTGTTTCTGCTGTGCCCACTAACCCTGATGAATAATGGATTCCTGCTTTTCAATTTTATACACATCGATACTCGACCCGCTGGTAACCCCTGGTAACGGCGTTCCATACAAACGAGCCGGCCCTGCCACAGCGGTGCAGCGGTAATGTAGCTCACGTGGCTCTGAATCTCACAGCATCTCTGCTAAACGCCAGGCAGTACAGAGAGAGCGCGTTAACAGCGGGCAGTGCTCTCTGGCTGCTCGGCTGCCTGCGGCCCAGCGATCACCACCCCACTGTCACAGACAGACAGCGCTGTTCAGCCACGCGGCGTTCAGATCCTCATCGTGCTTCACAGTCTGCAGCCTGCCACTGGCACAGGGACACTGCGAGAAAGTCAAAAGGACAGAGGTGGATTGTGGGTAAACAGTTCCCTCAGCTTCCTTTGGCAGACACAGTGATGAGTGTGAACAGGGAAGGTCCTGCATAGCAGGACAGCTCTTGCACATGCATTACATATCACACACATTGAAAGGGAAACTGCACAAAGGGACTAATTGTGGCACTTGGTTGTCAGCACAAACATACACACACACACGCACACACACAAACACATGCACACACACACAAACACACGCACACATGCGCATGCGCACGCGCACGCACACACACACACACACACACACACACACACACACACACACACACACACACACGCACACACGCGCATGCACACGCACACACACTGCGACTTGGTTTATTCCTACTTCCATCATTTATTACACCCTGAGCACTTCCTCACAAATGAGACACCTGACCTTTGGCACAGTGGCAGCGAAGGCTTTTCAAAGTGCTTTCCGAATGTCTCATTTTTGAGGCAACTGCAGAGGACGGGGCAGAGAGCTGGTGAGGAGCTGTCTGAATGTCATGTTCCTGCATAATTGCCTCGCTGAAGTTTGCCTTCATTAGAGTCTCCTCCGACAAGCTTGTGTATTTTTCTCCATCAATTCCTATTAAGTTTGACACAAAATTCTCCATGGTCTCTTTAAGGCAGATGAATGTTCAGTCGTGGCAGTTCAAGAAGATCTTTGTCTCCAACAGAAATGTGCCAGTCTCTCTCAGTCTCTCTCAGTCTCTGTCTGTCTCTCTCAGTCTCTGTCTGTCTCTCTCAGTCTCTGTCTGTCTCTCTCAGTCTCTCAGAAAAGTGCTGTTCTGTCTCCGTTTGAAATGCTGTGTGTGTATACTGACATGCTGATGCTGAAATGCTGTGTGTATATACTGACATGCTGATGCTGAAATGCTGTGTGTGTATACTGACATGCTGATGCTGAAATGCTGATGCTGAAATGCTGTGAGTGTATATACTGACATGCTGATGCTGAAATGCGGATGCTGAAATGCTGTGAGTGTATACTGACATGCTGATGCTGAAATGCTGATGCTGAAATGCTGTGAGTGTATACTGACATGCTGATGCTGAAATGCTGATGCTGAAATGCTGTGAGTGTATACTGAAATGCTGATGCTGAAATGCTGTGTGTGTATACTGACATGCTGATGCTGAAATGCTGATGCTGAAATGCTGTGAGTGTATACTGACATGCTGATGCTGAAATGCTGATGCTGAAATGCTGTGTGTGTATACTGACATGCTGATGCTGAAATGCTGTGAGTGTATACTGACATGCTGATGCTGAAATGCTGATGCTGAAATGCTGTGTGTGTATACTGACATGCTATTGCTGAAATGCTGTGTGTGTATACTGACATGCTATTGCTGAAATGCTGTGTGTGTATACTGACGTGCTGATGCTGAAATGCTGATGCTGACATGCTGTGTGTGTGTACTGACATGCTGATGCTGAAATGCTGTGTGTGTATACTGACATGCTATTGCTGAAATGCTGTGTGTGTATACTGACATGCTGATGCTGACATGCTGTGTGTGTATACTGACATGCTGATGCTGAAACGCTGTGTGTGTACCGACATGCTGATGCTGAAATGCTGTGTGTGTATACTAACATGCTATTGCTGAAATGCTGCTGCTGAAATGCTGTGTGTGTATACTGACATGCTCTGTTAACAGGCTGGTTCATGCGGCCTCTGCAGGCAGCTCTGTTTGCACCGGGGCATGTTTCCCAATGAAAAAAATAACAACATAAAAATGTAATGGAAAGACAACAAACTGTAATATGAATATATCCAATATAAATATGAAAGGGGAGTTAGAGACTAAAGGTTTAAATGTTTAATAGGTTAGTGAGGATGTCTGTGTCTTTATCAGTGAATCAGGGCCATGAGGATGTGTGCACCCAGCGGAATGTGCTCTCATTACAAGATGGAAGAAGAAAGAAAGTATGCAAAAATGTCTTTGTCATTTTCATTTTTTATCCATTTAATAAGAAACAACACAGCCGAAGCAATAAGCCGGTTCAGAACAGGACTTTTTTGATAAGAAACAGGACATATCTCCGCATTTGAAAGCACATATCGTTGTGAAGAGGGTTGAGGAGGATAGGGTAATTTATCGCTGTTAGTTTGCGAGACCATGAATGCGTGTTGGTTCTGCGCCCACAGCGGTGACCAGCAGATAAACTCTCGGTCGCAGGAATTACGGCTCTGGTCGCACACACACACACGCACACACACACATACACACACACACACACACACACACAAACGAGCACATGTATACACACATACACATATATACACACAAAAACTTTGGCTAATTGTATTAAAATATATTTAACTTTATCTTTTTAATATCATCACCGAAGTGTTCAAATAAGTGTATTTATTAGAATGATTAAATATAATATAATTTCTCATGAGGGGCACACAAACAGTGGATCCTATAGAGAAGCTGTAGCTGGAGCTGTAGCTGACACAGGAGATGCCAAAGGTCATTAGAGATGCTGACTAGTGTGAGTGAGCTTACAGACAGCCCTGTTTCACACTGCCCTGACGGGACAGCCTCACCTCCCTCCCAAGCTCGATATACTGCACCCCTCCCCTGCAGAGCAGCCAGTCCTGTGCGTTCCAACAGTACCAACACAGCACCGGTACTGATGCTGTGTCACCATGACGAAGCGACAACATTTAAAAAGATGCAATCGTTAAATAGCAAATCAGAAAGAAACCGCATCCACCAGCTCTGACCTCAGAGCACACACACATACTCTGTCTTAGAAGTTTAATGACCCTTAAAAATCAAACAAATCTAAATCCCATTCATACTTTTACACTTTTGTCAGGCAGGTGAAGTGAATTGGTTTCCATACTGATGGACATGTTTGAGAGCAGCTCAGAACTCCCTCCAGAACTTTTACCCATAGCATTCTGCCTCACATTGGCAATTCAGCATTTTCTGAACATACAATGTCACCACGTGGAGCTGAAAACCTGAAGATGGGCTGTTTAAAATCACTGGCCACTGACAGTGAACTAATATCATATTTACCATAAATACTTGTATTTGCCAACACTGTCCAACAAAAATGTACCCAACAAAAATGTATAAGACCTAGGCCTTGTGAGACAAACAATACGTAAGAAGAAGGAAGTCTTTCACTTCTCAGTCACAAAATACGCTTATAAATGTTCATAAAAAAACAAATCACACAAACAAGAATCCTCCATCCCAACCCAACAAAAATAAAAGAAGTGAGCTTACCAATGTTCGCAAGTCCTCACAGTGCAGCCAACGTACTTGTACAAACCGCAGCAACAGACGATCCGTCTGTGAGCTATCCAGAGGCACTGCAGTCTGAAACGCAGCAGCAGCAAGCGGAATGCCAATGCAAGCTCTTAACAAAACGACCAGGATTCAAAATTAAGCATTCAGCATTTAGTACCATTTCCTGCCCTAAACAGCTCATGGACACCACCAAACACTTCCCTTTGCTCTCTGTCCTCTCTACCGCACACTACTTCCTGTTTCTTACATGGGTGTGTCTGTGGGCGTGGCCAAGAGAGTAACTTGGGAGGGTCCCTGGGGCTCTACCTAAAAGTTGATAGATCCTGTGCACTTCGTAGGTTAGTATGGAATAGTACGGAATCTATATATATTATAGATTTTACATAGAATTATATATAGAGAATAACAATATATTATATCTTATTATATAATGTACAATACATTGTAAAGTTGTGTGTATAAATGTTTGAGTGAAGCACAGGACCGAGGCACATTGCCATGCACACACACTGTGTGGAGTAGCTTCGCAGTGCTGAGGTTACCATTCTGTGGTTTATCCTTCAGCAGATCATTAAACACACATTCATCAGCACCATCGGCCCCACAGTCTGCGGCATGTCAGTCACACAGGAAGGACAGCGAAGACTTCAGAGCCACACGGATCACACAGGTCTAATTACTGCAGCAGGGAATCACACAGATGGCCATGCATCTGCACATATCAGCACCCCACAGCAGGTAAGAAACTCTCCAAATTTCCCCCAAAGTGGGATTTCCTTTTCTGTGCCTGGGGCCAAAGCAGTAGGTAAACAAACACACAGCTATAGGTATGTATGAGAGCACACTGAATCACACACACACACACACACACACACGCACACACACACACACACACACACACACACTTCTCAGGGGGAAATTGTAAACACTTCTCTGAGACCATCTGTCCTTGGGGCGAAAGACATTCGAGACCTGCAGTCACTCACATGGGAATTTTCCAGCAGGATAATGTCCTTATTCAAGTAAAACCATACAGCGGCTTACATCTGGGTGACCTCTGAGAGTGTTTTTTTCACCGCAGAGCCCATGTACGACAGTAATGCTTCATTGTGAGGCAGAATCTGCTGCTGCACATGTTCTCTGAGTCACCTTGGCAGCATAATGGAGAAGTGGCAGGAACGTAACATCATGACCTCTGTGCTGCATGACCTTTGTCTGCTGCCACACTCTCAGCTGCGGGTCTGTCACTCCGTGCCTCTGAGCAGAGAGCTTGCGTGTTGGCAGAGCTATTTCTCCATGTGGAGAGTGTTTAATTTAAATCTATGTCCCGATAAGGCCTGAATTCCTTAGGGAGGTTTTGCTTTATGTATTTATCAGGATACACAAGACTATCTTCACACTGGTATGTGCATTAAAATGTCTGTCATAGAGTTTTTCCCTCAGCCTCCCTCACTTCCTTCTTCTCCCCCCAGAGTTCCTGGACAGCGTTAACCCCAGCAGATATACAGTGTATCTTTCAGAGCTGAGCTGTAGGATGACACATCTTTCCTGCTGTTAATTGCAAAGGAATGTTGTGGCTCCTCTCCCCTCCACAGTGCAGGGAAGGCGGGGGGCTCCCCAGTGGAGACCTCAGAGTGGGACCAAAATGAGTGCACACGTGACATCAGAGTGAGATTAATACGAGTGTGCGCGTGTCACCAGAGTGAGACTAAAATGAAAGCTCTTGTGTCATCAGTGCGAGACTAAAATACATGCTGATGTGTCAGGGGGTGATTCACGATTCAAACAGCTGCATAAATAGTGACTGAGTAGAGTTTTGAATATGTAACTTTTTTATTAGAGATGAAGAGATACATTTAAACACAATAATAAGTAAATTAATCATTTCACTTCCCATGAAGACAACCATAACACCTACAGTGCTAGCACCTAAACCCAATGCCAACAGGCCAAAAACGTGTTCATGCTGAAGGAAAGATGCCTTCATTTTCCTACGCACAATCCAATGAAACTGCAGCAGTCTGAAGAGCTCCTTTAGAGTGCTCTGATCAAAAGTGACGAAGTTGTTTTCGTAATCCTTGAATCCATTAGCTGTTCAGTTCTGCCTGTGATACAAAGGTCTTTGTGCAAAGAGCTCTGAGCTGGGTGGGTGTAGAGTGTGTGAGGTATGATACAGACCACTGAACCATTAGCAGAGACAAGACTCCAGAGAAAATCAGTGTCTGCAGAACACGTCATGACCAGAGACCTGTTAGTACCTACAATCATGACATCAGAACCATAAACTAGAGTATGTCTGTGTGTGAGCACACACTTACACACACATACACACACCAGACACACAAGCACATATTCAGACAGGCTACCTACATGCATATACACACTAGACATGCATACAAACACCAGACACATACACTTACATGCACACACACTATCATATATAGACACACACACGCACACACACACACACACACACGCGCGCACACACGCGCACACACACACACATACTGGCACACTTAGGTACAGGTGCTTTCTGACCTTTCTTGTAATAAATTCATTGCTGGATGGAGAGTAACTGTATGTGTCAGATAGCCTGAGTGCCCCCCCCCACCCCACCCCCATCTGAGGCTTCGGTGTTGTCTATGATCAGATTACCTGCTGTCTTTACTTCTTGTGAAGATCCTGTCAGCATTTACTATGAGAGGCAGACCGCAGTGCAAATCATGACACTCCTCATAAAATGATTCATCTCCAGAAAGGAATTTGGTCCAGCTGATGTAGCTAAATGATGTTATTTCATGCGCAATAGCATTTCTCCTAACGGTCCGAGAGACAATAGAGTGACATTTTCCACTGGAGCGGTGTGTTTAATGTCTGAAACTGCAACGGCCTGTCGCTACCAGTGAGGATGCATGATATGAGCATGGTCATTACACAGGGGTAAGACAGCAGTTATCTTACTCACACCATTAAACAGCCAAAGGTTTGATTTATCAGTTAAAAGAACTAAAATCAGAGCCCTGTGTGTTCAGCTTTAGCTGTTTCTGTGAGATTCCTTTTCAAACGCTGCTCTGCAAACTCCAAATGAATCAATATAATAACACCTCTAAGGTCCAGCTCCACTCACTCATTCTTATGCAAAACTGAAAATGTAACTTTAATTACTGCAATCAGTAACCAGCTTGAATTCAGTTATTCTAAATCTAAATCTAAATTCAGTCTTTAAACGTTAACCAGCAAACAACTTTAATTGATAAGCAGCTTTGCTTTAATCGGCAAACTGTTTGGTTTTGAGTGATATTAGCTTGGCTTGGATCAAAAAGCAGCTTGACTTTAAGCGGTGATCAGATTGTAGTTAATCGGCAGGTAGGCTCAGCTTTGATTAGGAAGTCCTAAAATCGGCACGATCAGCATGAGTGAGTGAAGCGGTGCTGAAAAACAGCCAGACAGCCGGTCTGCGAGGGAGGGCTGGAGGAACAATCCCTGAAAACGCTATAGGAACTAGCCTCTCAGATCGGCCTCGCTGGTGCCGTGAAACAGTGTAATTATCGCCTTCTGCTAGCGAGTCTAATTAACAGCGCAGCAGAGAGGCAGAGGTGTGAATGTTCAGGTGGCAGATTGTGTGTGACACTCGCTGTGCAAGCTGTCACCTTAATGTGCCGACCGTGCCCGAAGCTGGCGTTACTGCCCCCACATCCGGCGTTAACGCCCGGCCCAGCACAAACAGCTGCTCCTATTCCACTTCTGCCACAGGGGATTTATTACTATAGAACATCACTAAATATTCACAGTCAAATAAACAGTTTGGCAGACTAATTATGTGAGGTGTAAACGTAAATAACATTAGGATGATCAAAACACCCATTTAATGAGCTGACAGCATAGCTGCGTAATTGTGCATTTCTACTCACTGCCGGTGCGGTGGAAAGTTT
Organism: Megalops cyprinoides; assembly: GCF_013368585.1. Classification (NCBI taxonomy): domain Eukaryota; kingdom Metazoa; phylum Chordata; class Actinopteri; order Elopiformes; family Megalopidae; genus Megalops; species Megalops cyprinoides. The sequence continues at coordinate 41,414,382 of NC_050587.1, read as the reverse complement.
GTGAACAGCGTGCATTTGTTGAAGGCTACTCCGCGCTTCCTCAACCAGGAGAGAGAGAAACAGGAGCAGCATGGCTCCCACACCATCACACCGGCCCCACTCCTCCACTCCTGTGTGAAACACGCCAGGGATGCTCGTAGAGCTCCCTCCTTCAGCAGAATCAAACGGCCTGACTTTGCAGGGACAGACATCAGGAGATTCTGATTCCAGCACTTTAATAGCTGTGAAACACTCATTTCAACAGCTGGGGGGAAGAGGCTGAAGGCCATGCATGAGAACAGGATGTGATATCAGAATGAGACTCCTCTTCCAGCACAATGTCCCGATCCCTACAGGGGCTGAGGTGAAGAACGTTACCGAAGAGCTGAAGAACCACACAAACACTGAGGTGTTGCTCTTTTCAGCATTTCTTTTCACATCAGTTTGTCATCTTTTGGGAATGAAAATAACCTCTTTAGAGTTTTATAAATGAACATGCATTTCCTGGCTTTGAGAAAGGCCAATGCTTCATTGATTGTCTGAGAGTCTCACAGGTAGTAAAGAGGGATGGATTTACACCACCTACCTGGTACCCCACCCAGAAGTGAGCTTAAAATGGGGAAATAATGGCCCTTCAGGTTAAGTGAAGAACACACGCTTACTGAGGCATAAAATTAGCAATTACATCTGCTGTAATCAGTAATAAATACTGCAGCTATTTCAACGGGTTTATGTTGAATGATGAGGCCGCAATCCGCCCGCTCTGCTGAGCTTCACCCTACAGCATCACAGACCTGGCCGTTCTGAGTGCTGCCATCTGTCACAAACACACTTCAGACCGATTTATTTTACGGCACATATGCTGACATGATCTGGAAAGAGCAAACGTGTGTGAAGCCACAGCGCAGCCATGTGTCATTCCTGTGCCGGCCGGGAGGGAAAGGCGTTTTAATCACAGAAAAGGCAGCTTGGAAGGTCACATGACGCAGTGTTGGCTGCTGACGTCAGGCCGCTCCCTGCTCCACTCAGACCAGCTCTCTCAGACTCTTCATGTTCTCACCTGTATTTTGGTTGATGGTCATTCCGTTCATTTTGGAAATGGCCCTGCAAAGGTTGTTTTTTTCCTGCAGAGACTCTTCAGGGGAATTGCTCTTTTTGCCCCGTTTTTCCTGCCTAATAATAACGGCATTCTGCTGCGAGTCACCTTAGCAGTTTGTATGGGCATCGTCATGGAGAGGAACCATAGCAACAATGCACCGGAGTCACGGACATGCCATCAGACATGAAAGGATGATAACTGCTGTCATACCCAGTAGCTCTGCACTCCGCAGATACCTTTAGCTTTGGGCTGGTTTGGGTTTTTTGGCTTCCCTTCAGATATCGTAAAAGGTAATTGCTGCATATAGTGCATGTTTATGGAGAGAGACTGAAGAGTTTGATCAGGAAATAAAAATGACATGTGGAATGGGGTGCTAACACTCTCCATGCTGAAGATGGACAAGAGCCCTCTCCATCCAGACATTTCTCATTCCTATTATCCTGACCCAGATCTGCTTACAAACCCCTGCTGCTAACAAAGCTGTTTATGCACTGAAAGGTGTCTGATCCAGGATCAGCTGTGGAACCTGAGACGGAGGGAGTGAAGTGTGACCCAGCGGGGGGGGGGGGGGGGACACCACAGACGTGCTTCCTCCCATCAGACTCTCGTCCGTTTAACACCTTCACACTTCCTGTCAGCAGGAGAGCGGGGCTGTGTTTGTGCGCTGGTACTTCCTGTCACCCCAGAGGAGGGGCAGGGAGGCGTGATCACACCCCTCCCCCGAGTCTCATGTTATGAGATAATTATGCTGCTAATTTCAGGACAGCGTGTGCCAGCCTGCCAGAGTCCCACTCAGGCCCTCACTGCTGCTCGCTGCCACCGCAGGACTGCCAGCATGACTCAGGCGCCGTGTCACTAAGCATATTTCCTCTGGAATATTATTTTCAGATTTCTGTGGTTGACTGACACAGCTGGTTCTCGAATCCCTTTGTGGGAACGGTGACTTGTATGGTCAGAGAACAGCGATCACTGCATTTGTGGCGAGAAGATAATGAGTTCAGATCTCAGCTGGAATGCTGTAGCTCTGATCTCAGACGGGAAAACTGTGGCTTGTGCCTGCATCGTGTCTATTGACCTGTATACATGGGTGATGAGGTGTGTTTCCCACAGAGTCCAGAGGCGTTGCGAAGGTTCTCTCTCTGTGCTCAGCAGAGCTACAGTTTAGGTGCCACTGACCTCCCTGCTCTCCGACCGCCCCCCCCCCCCCACAGACAGCATCACGCTGAGGGGCCCGAGAGGGAAGGGGGGAGGACGCAGGCTGGTAGTGGCTCTCAGAATGAGCCCTGCTTTAGCAGGGAAAGCAGTAGATGTGCTCTGAGAATCAGACGGGGAGAATCAGGCCTGGAATGCCTGCTGGTCCTCAGATGCTGCCCGCTGCTTCTAGAAAAATCTGTCTGATGATTGTTTTTACTGAAAAATGCAGCCACCACAAGCTGGAGCCACCCAGCCATGGAGATCCAATTTCCCCCCTGCAGATGTAGACCTTTTCCCCTGTCACAGAGGCCTGGGACCAGATGAGCTGTCAGTTACCGTGGGAACCAGACCGGGTCTAAACCCCAAATCAGCCGGTGCTCTCTGATGCACAGTGGATTACCCTGACTGACTAAGTGCTCCCAGAAATACCCAAATCCCTCCTGCTCTAACGGACAGATTCCAGTACCTTCCCCACTAACGGCCCAGTCCTCCATGTGGAATGAGTCTGAGTGCTGCAATCACAATGGCTAGAGGTAAAAAAAAAAAAAAAAAATGAAATGAGATGGGCTACCAGCGGGCCCAGAGCAGGAAATTAGTCCACCCAGATCATTTTAACATCCGTATGTAATTTTGCAGCCCCTGATAACTACTACAGTCTAAGATCTTGATGGATTTTGTGTTTATAGCACACCTGTGGGGATCATTATTGTCAAAACCTTTCACTGAAGTGACAGAGAGGCTGTGTGTTTCATATTTCTTTATACATTTTTCTGGTGATTTTCCTGGGATGAGAAAAAGTGAATGATGCAGGTGAGCGGGACAGTGCACGGCAGTGAGCTGCTGCTGCCGTTTATTAAACCTTTAACTCTGTGTGACTCAGAGGAGGGCAGCTCTGATGCTGCAGAAGCCATAGTAACCTCACAGTAACACCACAGCAGTGTCTTCACAGGATAAATATGGTGGTGAAACAATTCGCTGCCTACACATGGTGACCTTGGCTGGATCATCTTACAGGAGATGAATACTTTCTGAAGCTTTCTTTGTCATAAATGAGCATATAAATACAGCCACTCTGAATACCAACATAAGAGACTGTCCCTGCACCAGATACTCTAATTACCCTCTTCATTTGATCTCTCTCATTTTACCTGCATCTAATCAACTCCATCAGAGACTCACATCAACTCAGCACACTCTGCCCTCAGCACACTCTGCCCTCTACACACTCTGCCCTCTACACTCTCTGCCCTCTACACACTCTGCCCTCTATACACTCTGCCCTCTACACACTCTGCCCTCTGCACACTGCCCTCTACACTCTGCCCTCTACACACTCTGCCCTCTACACACTGCCCTCTACACACTCTGCGCTCTACACACCCCTGTTGTCCTCTGCACACTCTGTCCTGGAGGAGAGCAGCAGAGGGTTATGGTGAGAGGAGGTAAATGCCAGTGTGGGAATGAAGTAAAAGCTTCTGGCTGCCCCCCTGTGAGAATAAGAGACGCAGGGAAACTAACTAACAACCCCGGTTTCCCCCAGGCTGTCTCCCCGATTCCCCCAGGCTGTCTCCCCGGTTTTCCTGTCTCCCCGGTTTTCCCCAGGCTGTCTCCCCGGTTTCCCCAGGCTGTCTCCCCGGTTCCCCCAGGTTGCCCCCCCGGTTTCCCCAGGCTGTCTCCCCGGTTTCCCCCAGGCTGTCTCCCCGGTTCCCCCAGGCTGTCTCCCCGGTTTACCCCAGGCTGTCTCCCTGGGGTAGGGGCAGACCCAGGGGCGGGGTCTGTGGTGGGGTCAAGGGAAGGGACAGGTCCAGGGGCAGGGGCGGAGTCAGGGCGGGGTCTGGGGCAGAGTCTGGGGCAAGGTAAGGGGCAGGGGTAAGGGGCAGGGGCAGGGGCAGGGGCGGGGTCTGGCCTGGGAGCGAGACTCACAGGGAAGGTGACCGTGCAGTGTTCCACACTTGACTCTGGCCTGGAGAGGTCAACGACCTCAGAGTGTCAAACTGTGAAAATAAATGCCCAGCAACCCTGAGAGAGCAGACCACAGCTCCTTTACTGCACCTTACTGTGAGATTTACTTTAAGGGGAGAGCTGTCAGCCTGTGTGAGAAAGGCCTGCATCACCTTAATGGCTCTCCCAGGACTCAGTGCACTAATCTCTGACGTGTGATAGAGTTATCATTACACCTCACCACAGACAGGGAGCTTTCATTCCACAGAACAGAGTGCACGACAACCTGTGCTCACATTTCAGGGCCTCTGTGGAGAGCAGAGGACATGTTTCCTCATGTTCTTCATTAACGTTTAATATAAAGCTCTCTGTGGAAAGCCCAGACAGACAGCTCTCTGTTACAGTCATACCAGCTCACTCTGGAAGTGGGCGGAAAGCCCCATGGGCACCAGCATTACAGAGGTATTCTCATTCTTCCTTGGGTGGAATTTGAAAAATGCTCTGATTATGTGCGGTTTTCACAGCGTGTGAAGGTTAGCTGTAGCGGTATGCTGGTGCACTGTATCCTCTGAGATCACATAGGTGAGCTACTGTACAGGTCACATTCCAGAGGATTCCGTGGCATTGCACACATAAATATAAAAACCTTTCAACTCATTTCTGGGAAGTAAAGGCCACACAGGGAGTGTGACATGCTGTCAGTCACGGAGGGGGTCAGTGACCCTCGTCTCTCAGTCACTCCGGGCAGTCCATGCTATTGCATATAGCAGCTACACAAACTGGGGTATTCAGCTGGTATTTCGTAATATTACATTCACATTTACATTTATTCATTTGGCAGATGCTTTTATCCAAAGCGACTTACAAGTGAGGCATTACTAATGTATTACATACATTAGTCACACAAACTATTGTATTAGTCTGGTGCTCCTGAGTCTTGCACACATTAATCAAATGAAGGTCTGCATTATTGTAGCGCACTTTGACATTAGATACATTCATATGAAAAGCTGTTGATTAATTTGTGGCATGTTAGATCGTTTAGATATGGCCATCTGTCTCTGTTAGACAGTCTCCAACGCGTTGGTGTGAAGATAGACCCATCCATCCTGGCTGCAGTCAGCCATTATAATTCCCACAGGCTCGATCCGCCAGTCAATCAATCAATCAATACGAGATGCACGACAGCACGCTCCCCTGCTCCTAATTATGCATTATTGATTAACGGAGCAGACCTCTAACTGGACGTAACTGCATGTGCTGTGTACTCAATCCTGCACAGAGAGGGAGAGACACTCAAACACAGCACTACACTGCCCCCTGTCTGCAGGGCATGGCACAGCGACACAGGGCCACACCTCAGCGCAGCTTACATCTACAGTACAATTATTCATGTGGCAGATGCTTTTATCCAAAGCGACTTACAAGTGAGGCAGAGTACAACACAAGCAAAAAGCCATATAAGGAGTCACAATATTAGAACTGCTGCATGACCAAGTTTCACTAGTTAGTCAGACAAGATACAAGCTAACTGGTAGAGACAGAAGTGTATGAAAGCATTTTTTATAAGGAAAACAAAGTTTAAGATGTAAGAAATTGCTTTAGATGGTAGTGTTTCAGGTGTTCATGTGAGCATGGAGGAGCTGCGTTTTCAGATGTTTCTTGAGGGCAGTGAGGGACTGCTGTTCTGTGAGTCACAGGTGTTAATATCATGGTCTCTCCCTCCTACCTGCAGCTGTGTGTGGTGCAGTGGCTGGAGCTGGGTTCGAGCCCCAGGTGTGAGGGTGCTGGTTCATCTTTGCGTGAAGCCTGTTACCTCCTGAGGGACAGAGGATGGGGGATGGAAGGATGGAGGCAGGAGGCAGAGGAGGGCCTGAGTCATTCGAACTTTGACCTTTATAGGGCCAAGTCTGTGGTAACAGCAGCAGGTGGTAAAAACACCTGTCAAAAGACCAGGATCATTCTTTACCGTATCTTTCAGGGAAGGCATTCCAGTGTAGTTAAAGATGTATGCATTTCTATTGGATCTGGCTGGTTGTGCCTCCTGTACTGTGCATCACACCCTGCCTGCTGAAACACACTAGTGCCAGGGCTCTGTGTGTGTGTGTGTGTGTGTGTGTGTGTGTGTGTGTGTGTGTGTGTGTGAGTGTGTGTGTGTGTGTGTGTGTCTGTGTGTGTGTGTGTGTGTGAGTGTGTGTGTGTGTGTGTGCGTGTGTGTGTGTGTGTGTGTGTGTGTGTGTGTGTGTGTGTGAGTGTGTGTGTGTGTGTGTGTGTGTGTGTGTGTGTGTGTCTTAGTGTCAGTGCTGTGTCCCACTCACCTGATTGCCTCACACTGTAAACCTGTGAGATATTATTGTTTGCCTGCAGGAAGATTGAATCTGCAAATTTTACACTTTTTATGAGGTATCCAATTTACTCTGAAGAGTGAGGGAAGGTTGATGTCATATATTCAGATCCCAAATTGCTTTCGAAACAGATAATGGCATTAACGCAGAATGAGAGAGAGAGAGAGAGAGAGAGAGAGAGAGAGAGAGAGAGAGAGAGAGAGAGAGAGAGAGGGAGAGAGAGAGAGAGAGAGAGAGAGAGAGAGAGAGAGAGAGAGAGGGAGAGAGAGGGAGAGAGAGAGAGAGAGAGAGGGAGAGAGAGAGAGAAAGAGAGAGAGCGAGAGAGAGAGCGAGAGAGAGAGAGAGAGAGAGAGAGAGAGGGAGAGAGTTGTATACGTGTATCAGTACACTTCCTGGAAAGTTTAGAGCTGTATATGCGGAAATTCCTGGCTTGGACTGCGATCTGAGGCCACCCGTTTATGTATTTTGAACGGGCACAATCTCAGACTGCCCTTTGTCCTTGAGCTGGGGCCTTCCTTCATAGACACTGCAGGGGCCGCGCATTTGTTCCTTTCTTCCCTGACTCCTGTTTGTTTGGACTCAGGCATGTTAGAGTGTCCCAGGCTGCAGGGAACTGCTGCAGTGTGAGCGTGAGGGCAGCCAAGCCACCAGCGCTGATGCAGAGGCTGTCCTACAGGAAGAGACAGAACCAGAGGGGGGTAAACACCGCGATTTCCACACCCGTGGTTCACTCTGCATCTGCTTTGCCTCTGTGGCCCAGGACCACATGGAGCGGGAGAATCCAGCAGGGTGTGGGTCTTGCACAGCTTTCCTGACCCCCAGTTACAGCATTACAATTCTACCTTTGCTGGTAGTGAGGAACCTGAAGCACACCTGAACCATGTGTGATTTTTAGTGTCGATCTGGGATTCATGTAAGACAGGCAATTAGGTCTCCCACAGTCACACAGTCACACTGCCCCCTGCTGGTTCATTCCCAGCAGAGCAGGTTAGTGTGCGCATTAGTAGGTAAACAGTGCCATCTGAAGAGCTGAATTAATGTGTAATTAATGATAGTGGGTATAATGAGGAGCCTGGGAGCTGGAGCTGGGTGTGGCCATGAGGGACTGGAGGCAGCTGGTCCTGAGAGTCTGACGAAAGGCTGGGTCTCGGCTTCAAGCAGGCCGGGAGAAACAGGCAGGCTGATGTCATTAGAGACTGGGGCTGGATAATCTCAGAGACAGCTGTACTCGGATCAGCTTGGCTGACAATTTTAGAGATCTAGCCTAGGTAGTCTCAGATTCAACTGTATCCAGATCAGAATCAGAATCAGAATCAGATTTTAATGACTTCATGGTTTTACACGTACAAGGAATTTGACTCTGGTTCCAATGTCTCTCGTAGTGCTTTCATACAATGTCAAGGTGACAACAACAAAGATTAGCTTGGCTGGCTTTGTTAGAGACCGAGGCTGGAGATTTCTCTGGCTTCCAGTTCACACAGCAGAAACAGCGGGTGAGGGAGAGCTTGATAAACACTCATAAATAAGACAAAGATCAACATCGCTGCTGACAGAAAATCAGCATGAATCATCCTTTATTTGGTCATTCCCATAATTTCCTCTCCCTGGTGGGTTCTGGCATTTTGGTGTGCGGTTAACATGAAACACGCGCAGCCCGTTTCCATTACAGCTCAGAGTTTTCCAAGCAGCGCTGTGTGCAGCATTATTGGGTGTTTCAGTAGGGTGTTTGTCAGCAGAGTCCTGCAGACTGCGGCTGTACCCACAGGCAGTGAAGGAATCAGGTGTGAGAGGTCTGACGGTTAGATGCTGTAAATTCTCTGTGTCAGAGTGTCCCCGTGAGGTTTACACGACACAGATTTACACCAAACATATTCAAACGGACTGAGTAGCAAAAGAACTACAACTTCATTCATTCATTCAGGTGTGTTAAAGACACCCTCATTCCGGGGGGGATGGAGATGAACAGTTAGAAGGCGCTGTTTTAATAAATAAAGAGAGACTACAGGGCTGATTCAAACGTGGGATACGCACACATAAACCTTACGAAAGCGCTTCAGTGGAGAGCTGCATGCCTCTCTTACTGCTAAACGTATTTAGACATGGATTGCTTAGTCTCCTATCGGAGATTGCCTACACTGAATGCATCTTCTCAGGCTCAGGTGTCCCAGGCTCCAGGCAGGAAGGGGTGCCATTCCAGGGAAATTTGCATTTATTCACACTTTTTCTGGATCGGCCCCTGAGTACCACAGCTCAGGTGTTCCCAACTCCGACATGTTACACTTCAAATCGCATCAAAATGTCTGAAGCTAAGGAAGTGTATGGAGCAGAGTGGTGTCATGGTAGGAGCAGGGCTTGTCACCAGAAAGTTTCTGGTTCAATTCCCCACTGGAGCACTGCTGTTTTACCCCTGGGCAAGGCACTTAACCCAGAATTGTCACAGTAAATATCCAGCTCTATAAATAGATAAAACTGTAATACATGTAAATTGCTCAAGATAGGAGTGTCTGCAAAATGACAGGAATGTTACTGTATGTCTCATCTTAAACATGAAATGTACATTCAATGCAGCAGTCTTGTTGAAAGTTGGACAGGTTTGCAGAGAGAATCATCCCACACTTCTGCCTTTATTTTGAGTAAGTGTCTCCTCAACACCCAGACAGCAGACAGCCGGCTTAAACGAGGCACAGAGACGGCACAGTAACCACGCTGCACAGCTGTGCAAGACGCCAGAACACATAAGCAATGCCAAACCAGCCATTTTTCCCGCATATGATGTCTCCTTCATTTTTTAGCATGAAGTCCTGACAAGCAGAGGAGAGAGACA
>NC_050587.1:41397500-41400000 GCF_013368585.1 Megalops cyprinoides | reverse complement strand
TCCCTCCTCAAGGCTGTCTTTGAAAGAGAGAGTCAGTTCTGATCAGTAGAAAGGGAATAAAAGCTGGTGAAATCTGCACCTGCCTGTGCTGCATTCCTCCTCCTAAAGCCGGTTAGTCCAGCAGAGGATCGGAGGATGTTCAGAGCGGACACTGATCTTTACGTCATCTGGATGGCCTGAGGGCACACACCAAACTTTAGATTCACAGAGCTTACAGTTTGCATGTCTAACATAAGGATCTGTGTGTCTGTGCAGCTCTGAGCTGCAGTCTGTGTCCTCCTATTAAATGACTGTGAAAGATCTGGGAAGAGTGAACATATACACACACACACACACACACACACACACACACACACACACCAAACAAAAAAATGCACACACACTCACCAAGCAAAACGCACACACACACACACACACACACACACACACAGCTGTAAATGCATCACCGCTGACTGGTGCCTTGTTGTCATGGCAGTGCGTAGCAGCCTAGTTTACTGACATTGGCCCTTCTTGCTCCCTAAAGGAGCCCCACGCACAGGGACCTGCAGGTACCCCACCTGGACACACCCCGGTGCATTACGCCCGTCAGAGACAGACTGCAGGGTTGTCCCGAGCACCGCACCTGCACCCAGGTGAGGCCCAGGACCGGCAGATCCCCCTGCTTCCCTAAACTGAGCTCCTCTGTCATTTGTGAGTGAAGGGAAATCCTCATCTGACATGCTAATGTCTTTACTCCAGAATCTCTGCAGTTATGTACAATAATGCAACTGCACTTTTCTAATACACAAATTTAAAACATTAAATGAAATGTTCCAGCATGATTCCTTTATGATTTCCTAGTTCTTTTCATGTTTAATCCCAGATCGGTGCTGTTTTCGGTTAGTGGATCTGACTGACGGAACTCAAGCACTTCTGAAATCTCTTTAAAACTTTAAAGTATTCCATTGCCACAGCTGTTTGCTGAAATAGAACATAAAGCTATCTCAGTGCTTCCAGAATTTTCCATTTTTCACAGAAAATAATTAACCTGCTGTTACTCACATCAGCTTACCGGAGAAAAGGAAAGCAGCAAGTATAAGACAGGATCCGGAATTCTGCACAATTAACGATTCAGTGAAAGCCTCTGAGAGGGAAATGCTTTCCCGTATGTGTGTCATTTTCTCTGGGCCTAAATTACAGGAGAGAGAGAGGCAGGCTGGCAGAGAGAGGCTGTGTGCTGCTGAACGCCCACGTCTGCAGCAGCACAGAGCGGGCAGCCTGTTTGCTCTCAGGCCATGCCGCGCCCGCACTGACAGCCCGCACAGAGGGCGGGGCTGCCTGCCCACTGCACAGCTCTTCCTATCTGTCAAGAAACGCATCACAAACGCAGAACATCAGCACCACGCCCTATGATAGAGTCCGAAGAAAGCTTGGTAAAATAGAACCAGTGTGTGGGCATTTTCCCCCAAATGAAGCTCAAATACAGTCAGATGGAATATTAATCTCCGTTTTCTGTCACTGTGCTGGGCAGCGGGATGCAATGAGGGGCTTACACTGAATCATCCAGCTGACAGTTAGATCTGCCCCCTCTCTCTCCTCTGACAGGCTCACACACACAGGAGGGCTGTTTTTAAGGTGATAGGATGTTACCTGCTGGCACCCCTGGGACCCTCTCCTGTGGTCAGACGCGTGTGTAATGTGAGGGGGATTCCCACAGCTGCAGCCTCCTCTGAGCAGCTGCAGAGAAGCCTCATTCAGGCCGTTTTTCAGAGAGTTCCCTTCTTTGGTTTTCAGTTGGACATCCTACTGTTTGTTTTCCATTACTTAGCTTCTTTTAAATCACAGTTTCTGCTGCAGTCTGTTGAGCAGGTGAAAGTTATGGTGCATGGACCAGTGTGGGGAAGTGATCAGCAATGGTCTGTGTGGAGCAGTGGTCAGAGCAGCAGTGTGGAACAGCAGTCAGAGCAGCAGCGTAGAGCAGTGGTCAGAGCAGCAGCGTGGAGCAGCAGTGTGGAGCAGTGGTCAGAGCAGCAGCGTGGAGCAGCAGTGTGGAGCAGTGGTCAGAGCAGCAGCGTGGAGCAGCAGTGTGAAGTGTGCAAGCCTGAATTCATCTCCTCTCACCTGTCCTCAGCATGGTGCTGGCCTGGATCCTGTACACGTTTGAGCCTCCCGTTTTTAGGAGGGTCATTCCTGTTCCAGCATTTCAGTCCCTGTGTTCAACATCACACTGTACTGACCAATTACACCACCACACAGCGAATGACATCACACAGTACTGACCAATTACACCACCACATAGCGAATGACATCACACTGTACTGACCAATTACACCACCACACAGCGAATGACATCACACTGTACTGACCAATTACACCACCACACAGCGAATGACATCACACTGTACTGACCAATTACACCACCACACAGCGAATGACATCACACTGCACCAACCAGTTAGACCAGGTTAAATTTGACTGAGATTAATAAAGGTAAGGTAAAGGTAGCAGTCTAATCTGCATA
>NC_050587.1:41340000-41392500 GCF_013368585.1 Megalops cyprinoides | reverse complement strand
TGTGTTTGAGTTTATCAGAGTTCAGGCCTCGCTGTGAGGACAGCTGCTGTTTACTGTCAGCACAGTCTGCACCGCTGATACAGGAGAAACGCACTCCGATTAACACGGGTCCGCACCGCTGATACAGGAGAAACGCACTGCGATTAACACGGGTCCGCACCGCTGATACAGGAGAAACGCACTCCGATTAACTAAAACAGGAGAAACGCACTGCGATTAACACGGGTCCGCACCGCTGATACAGGAGAAACGCACTGCGATTAACACGGGTCCGCACCGCTGATACAGGAGAAATGCACTCCGATTAACACGGGTCTGCACCGCTGAAACAGGAGAAACGCACTGCGATTAACACGGGTCTGCACCGCTGATACAGGAGAAACGCACTCCGATTAACACGGGTCTGCACCGCTGATACAGGAGAAACGCACTCCGATTAACACGGGTCCGCACCGCTGATACAGGAGAAACGCACTCCGATTAACACGGGTCCGCACCGCTGATACAGGAGAAACGCACTGCGATTAACACGGGTCCGCACCGCTGATACAGGAGAAATGCACTCCGATTAACATGTGTCTTCAGCTTCAACTTCAGCTGAGCTCTGTGGAGACAGTGGATCAGGTCTGCCTGTGAGTGTGAAAGTGTATGTTCACTCTCAGAGAAAACCCTCTCACTCTCATAGCTGAGGTTTCCGTTTGACGCTGGAGGGGACCATTGACCTACCAATACCCCCCATTCGCACAATCGCATGACAGGCATGCACACACACACACACACACACACACACACACTACCAAGGCACAATATATCTCCTAACTCTTTCACTGTCAAAACCACAGCCTGTAACTGTACTGTAAAAGCAACATTTCATAAAATCCCACCTGCTCCCTGTGACCACCCCCCCCCCCCCCCCTGGCGCCTGCATGTATCTGGCAGGGTGAACTTCACTAGAAAGAAATATGTTACATATGACTCCACAGGTATTTTTTATTTGAGTTAACTTGTCAACTAAGTGATAAAAAAGCTACCCTCTTCCTTACACTTTGTCTCTTGTTAAAATCTCATATCTACTTTTCTCTTTTGATGATGCAATGGCAGTTTGGTCACCTGCAAACCCCAAATGAAATGACTGACTAGTGTTGTCAAAACTCAGTGATTATCCACCCAGATAGTCACCATGTTAGCATTAGCTGGCAAGCTAACTTATAAACTTATAAACCAAATCCTTACAGACTTTGAAAAAGTATATAGGTACAAAACAGTGTAACAACACTTTCTATTTTACGGGACTGTAAGGATTTTGACTTTTGTTGCTGCTGGCTGTAAGGAAGCGCTGCATGCTGGCACTGTTACAGCCCTCTGCACTGCACTCCCCAGAGAAGGAGCTCCCGACCCGTTCCTGCCCCAAACCGCTGAAACGAGTCTTTTCTGAGCAGAGAACAGAGGGGACGGCAGCACAGAGTTAACCCTCTGTAGTTTCTATAACAGCAACTGAACACATGATGTTGCAGATTAAAGGGAAATTATTGGTGGGGATAATTTAACAGTTCCAAATTACTGGCAGAGTCACATAGCCCTTATCCCCACCAACGCGTTTCTATGGGTGAAACTATATACCACATTAAAAAAGACCATCTAAACATAAGACCCATACTGCCCTATACCCCCCCCCCCAGCCCGTGAGCACAAAGCCGCTGCACGTTACAATGGGGCCTCTCACTCAGCATTCACCCCCCACCCCCCAACCCCCCCCCACCTGCTCGTGAGCACAAAGCCGCTGCACGTTACAATGGGGCCTCTCACTCCGCATTCACCCCCCCCCCCCCCCCCCCCACGCAGGCGGTTGCCATCGGCAGCTGGTGAATGGGGGCTAAAAGGTCAACTCTGACTGCAAAGCTGTGGGCTAACAGGCAGCGTTTCCCCTACACCAGACTCCTCCTCTCAGCGCCAAACCTCCTGCATCAACTGCCCCAACACCGCCCCCACCCACACCCCCACCCCACCCTCACTCCCCTTCCAAATGGAGTCAGAAATGTGTGCAAACAGCAGCTTCTAACAGCGGCCCTTCCAGAGCAATCCCTTTCAGAAAATCCCCAGAATACACCACACAACGACAGGTAGCTTTTCACATGTTTATTGCAAAAGCGCACTTTCAGAGCAGTCTGCCATGCAGAACTGCTTCTGATCAGTGAGTTCAGTGAGTTCGTGCATCCCACAGTGCGTTAGCAGTGCCCTGTCCTTCCACTGTTCCCAGATCAGCCGGTGAAGCTTAACTGCTGCATTCTGCATGTCCATCAGAAAGCTGCTCGGCTACTCCTGTCTGCCTGAGCTTCACAACACTGGCGTTGAACTCCGTGACTCCGGCGTGACTCCGGCGTGACTCCGGCGTGACTCCGGCGTGACTCTGGCGTGACTCCGGCGTGACTCCGGCGTGACTCCATCTCTCCTTCCCCAGTAGAACTCCCTCCGCTCGTGGCAGCCAGACCACCCCAAACAGTTTGGTAGGGGAGACAGTATGACCTCTGACCTTTGTAGATCCCGGTAGGATTTGTCCTTTTCCGCACGTCGCCTCAGGGCACATTTTGTCCTTTACCTCCAGCAGGATAATCCCAGGTGGATTATGGGTAATTCCCTGGGGGGTGCAGGGGGTCATCCCTGTCCTGCAGTGGGATGGAGCACCTGGCAGGTGAAGCGCCTTTCCGCTCAGAGTGTGGGGGCGCTCAGCGGTCAGGCAGGGGGACGACAGGCACCCAGTCACAGACGCCTCGCCGCTCCTCACAGAACACGCTCAGCTGGGCCAGCGCCGGGTCCTGCCGCCAGCCCGAGGCCGGGTTCTGCCAGCCGCGAGAGGAGACAACCGCACGTCAGTGACAGCAGCCCCACACGCACCAAACACACCACACCACCCCCAAACACACGCACAAACACACCACACCACCCCCAAACACACGCACAAACACACCACGCACACACCAAATACACTCACGAAACACACCACAGCATCCCCAAACACACCAAACACACCACACTACCCCCAAACACAAGTAAAAAACACACTACACGCACATGCATCACCTGCCTGCTGTAAAACATACCGTGACGAGAACGCAGTGAGCGTCGTCCAGCTCGCGGGATTTGGGGCCCACGATGTCAGCGAGTCGCTGCATGTCGGTCACTCTGACGATGCTGATGTCGTTGTCGAAGCAGAAGGCCTGGATCAGGGTGAAGTGGATCTGCAGAGCGATGTCGCACTCAAACTCCTCATCGGTAGCCAGCACGCAGAACGCCACGCTGTCAGGGTCCCTGCAGAGAGAGCCGGAGGAGGCGCGTCAGCGGGACGCGGGCAGAGAGAGCCGGAGGAGGCGCGTCAGCGGGACGCAGGCAGAGAGAGCCGGAGGAGGCGGGCAGAGAGAGCCGGAGGAGGCGGGCAGAGAGAGCCGGAGGAGGCGCGTCAGCGGGACGCAGGCAGAGAGAGCCGGAGGAGGCGGGCAGAGAGAGCCGGAGGAGGCGCGTCAGCGGGACGCGGGCAGAGAGAGCCGGAGGAGGCGGGCAGAGAGAGCCGGAGGAGGCGGGCAGAGTGAGCCGGATGAGGCGGGCAGAGAGAGCCGGAGGAGGCGCGTCAGCGGGACGCGGGCAGAGAGAGCCGGAGGAGGCGGGCAGAGAGAGCCGGAGGAGGCGGGCAGAGAGAGCCGGAGGAGGCGGGCAGAGAGAGCCGGAGGAGGCGCGTCAGCGGGACGCGGGCAGAGAGAGCCGGAGGAGGCGGGCAGAGTGAGCCGGAGGAGGCGCGTCAGCGGGACGCGGGCAGAGAGAGCCGGAGGAGGCGGGCAGAGAGAGCCGGAGGAGGCGCGTCAGCGGGACGCGGGCAGAGAGAGCCGGAGGAGGCGGGCAGAGAGAGCCGGATGAGGCGCGTCAGCGGGACGCGGGCAGAGAGAGCCGGAGGAGGCGGGCAGAGAGAGCCGGAGGAGGCGGGCAGAGTGAGCCGGATGAGGCGGGCAGAGAGAGCCGGAGGAGGCGCGTCAGCGGGACGCAGGCAGAGAGAGGCGGTGGAGGCGGGCAGAGAGAGCCGGATGAGGCGCGTCAGCGGGACGCGGGCAGGAGCGCAGCATCAGCGCACTGCAGCTCAGGAAGGCAGAGGCACTTACAGATTCATGACTTTAGCAGACTCGTACACTCCGACGGTCAGGCAGTCCTGCTTCCTGGCAGAGACCAGCAGGTCCTGCAGAGCAATGCCAGCAGAAGGCATTCTGAAAGCATTAAGGAAAATAAACACGTCACAACATGTACACTTAGAGCTTTCATATATACCAGGGCACAGACATCGGACTCCATCTGCCTCACCGTCGGAATATTTACCTCTCACCGACTCCGGCTGCGCTTTCCTGTCTGCGAAGTTCCTCAAATGTCATAGTTACGCAGAGAGCGTGCGGCGTGCAGCGGACCGGCCGACGCTCCGCTTGTTTGCACAGGAACGGCGCTTCGCCAGTATTTATAGCTTGTTCGCGCCGCTTCTCGGAAGTGGGCGGGGAGGTTCCCGTTTGCTCTGCTGCGATTGGCTCTTCAGACAGCGAGCATGCAAATACGTGCACGCGCTGACTGCGGCGCGTGTCTCCGGGCCACGTGGGGGCGGAATTACGGGGCTTTGAGGCGCATGCTCGCTTTAGTGTTGTCTGTGCAGACTCGTGCTTGACTTTTCAATTTGCATTAGAGACGTGAAAGGCTTCAAATTAATTAGTGGACTTACACATTAACTGCCTAAATGGCAAGTGCACACTTTGCGACTAGAGCGTTATTGTGGCTAATGTTTATTTGTTTTGTAAGGTTTCCAACCAGTTGCTGTTGCCGGGCTTGCAAACCGCAAGCCGGCCAGTCAGCACGTCCCGGCGCGGCCCGCA
Organism: Megalops cyprinoides; assembly: GCF_013368585.1. Classification (NCBI taxonomy): domain Eukaryota; kingdom Metazoa; phylum Chordata; class Actinopteri; order Elopiformes; family Megalopidae; genus Megalops; species Megalops cyprinoides. The sequence continues at coordinate 41,387,605 of NC_050587.1, read as the reverse complement.
GTCGCCCGCACCGGGGAACAATGTTCTGTAACATTCTGAGTGAATTGTTAAGGTTCTGGCGGCGGGGGCGTCCGTCTACCTCCCGAGATTTAAGTAGATGCTAATCTCACGCAGATGCACGTCTACAGACGTCTGCATTGTTAACCACTGCCATAATGTTAAGTACCGAAATACACTGCAGCTCAACCCAGTCCATCTCAGGATGTAACCCCACAGACCTGTACTGCTGAAAAGACAAACATTACATTACAGGCACTGAGCAGACGTCTTACCCGGAGCGACTTACATAGGTTTTTTTTTTTTTTTTTAACAATGGTTTCTATTTATAGAGCTGGATATTTATTAAAGCAATTCTGGGTTAGGTACGTTGCCCAAGGGTACAGCAGCTGTGCCCGAGCTGGGAATCGAACCGGAAACCTTTCGGTTAAGAGACCAATAGTGTGTCTTTAACCACTATATTGCATTGCCGCCCCAAACGCAAAACCAAACTTGCCATCCCTGTTGGGAGGTCTGAATGCATTCTGTACTGCGAAGTATTGGTGTTTGTTTTATCTGATTTGACTTTTATTTTTGCTGGTGACGTTGATTTGTTATTATTATTATAGAAATATTAAAATTTATATTATTATTGTATAGACTACATCATGGTTCCAACATGCAGTAAATGCTGGCTATAGTTTTGTTTTCATGACTGCAAAGCACGTGTGTTTTGACAGAGGTCTTTGTGGTGACCAGGAAAAAAGTGGTAAAGCTCCACCTGCTGGTCTGCCCCTGTAATTACATATGGCACCTTTACATTAGGGCCTGCGGAAAATATGAACGCCGCTCTCAGTTTTCCCCAGTTTGAGACGCACAGGTGCATTGTGTAAACTATTGTCTATGCTCGACTGAGCCTTTAAACATCTCTTCACATTGAATCCACTGTAAACCGTTTGTGAAAGAAATGTGTTTCTGGATGTGTTAGTCCTAATGGAAGTTGAATGATATACGCATTGGAGTTTATTGAGCATACCTGCAAAAAAGTCTCCAGAACTGTGATGCCTCTCTCACTGACGTCTAAATAGTGAATAATCAAAATGCTGTAGGGCTTAAAGCAGTTAATTGAACGTGTATACACGTCGCTCTGTATAAAAGCGTCTGCTAAAAGTAATGTAATGCAATGCCCTCTTCAACGATTAAAGTGGTGGATATCAATTTTATACCATTGAAAATAACCACTCACTTTTCTGCGACCTGTACTGCCACCTAATGGTTAGTACAATAAATGTGAGTTTCTGAAATTTGAATTGGTCCGTCAGTTAAGCACGGAGCTTTCATTCTAAACTGATGATAGGCAAACTGAGAATCACATCAGGACTGTATTATTTGGGGAACCTCTCCTGTTTGCGTGACCCTTGTTTACAATATGATGTCACTGCACGTGAAGCGGGCAAATTTGCATAATATTGTTAAATATCCCCGGTACTCGATTGTATGGAACTTCACAAAATTATGAGTTTAAAATATTTATTTCGCGACATGAATACGCACAATTAATTCATATGCGTTCAATTCCCAGTGGGACTGTGCCGCATTTTCCTATAAATGCCAGCAGTTTCTCCAGCTCTCCCTTCCTGCTCGATCTATTTTTCCGTAAAGCTGAGTTTGCGCGGCAGGCGGATCCTTTGCTTGTCCAGCTCAGTTTTACACAAGTTACTTTATCCGCGTTTGAGCTCGAGTCCGTGTCTGCAGACCCCGGCCATGCGTGCTGACCGAGCGCTTCTTGTTAACTGGTCATGCAGAAAGACCGACCCCAATACTGTCCTTAACCCCATCATATTTCTCCCGCATGTCCGGCTTTCTGGAATCTCGCCTCCCCTTACTGCTATGGTGCACCGACCTTGCTTCGGCATGACGCTTCCTCCTCACAGCGCCACTGCGCTCCCGAACCGCATCCGCAGAAAGAACCGACCCTCGCGCTTCCTGGAATGAGATCCTCTTCAGGAGCATCCAGGGATGTGTGGAATTTACGTCATCCTTGTCTTGTGTAGGATGGTTATTCCTTCAGGTTTACAGCATCTCAGCAGAGAGTTGTAAAGTCCCGGTTCAGCGCTCAGGGAGAGTGATCTCTGGCACCCATTCATTCAGGCAGCGGCTTTCCTCGCAGAACAGCTGCAGCTTCTCCAGAGCCGGGTCCTCCCACGATCCTTCAGATGGGTTCTGTTAAAAACCAGGGATCGAATGCACCATTAGCCAGAGTGAAATAGATTTGTAAGTGACATTAAAAGAGTGTTAGAGCAACAGTTTTCTTTCTCTCTGACGCGATACATACCGTGACGAGAACGCAGTGTGCATCCTCCAGCTCCTCGGGCTTGTCGCCCACGATGTCGGCGAGTCGCTGCATGTCGGTCACTCTGACGATGCTGATGTCGTTGTCGAAGCAGAAGGCCTGGATCAGGGTGAAGTGGATCTGCAGAGCGATGTCGCACTCAAACTCCTCATCGGTAGCCAGCACGCAGAACGCCACGCTGTCAGGGTCCCTGCAAGGTGAAGGGAGATAGCAGTTAGTTCCCGATTGTTTGCAAGCTCAGCCATTCGGTCCAACCTTGTAAAAATGTAAGATGTAAATGAATACTTACTCGTCCGTTATTTTTGCGCACTCGTAGACGCCAGCGATGAGACGGTCCTCTGGCAAAAAACAAGCGTCTCTTTCAGAGCTTTGCCTGCACTCTGCATGTTACTCAGGAGCGGAACACCGGGTCCTCTCGCTGCCGAGTTACTGAGGTATGATGCGTTTGCGCAGCCCCCAGGATGGGGGTCCGTTTCCGCGTCCGCAGTTAGTGCGCGCGTCTGCGGACGCCGCTGTGATTGGCCAGCGGAAAAACAATGCGACGGCCCTCCTAACGGTCCCGTGTACATGGACGAACGCCTAAAGAGTGATAAGAATGACAAGAAATAACACAAGACGACTTACCCCGTTTTTAACTTTTATGTGTAGGCCTATGCCCAGACTCTGTGTCATTGTTGTTGCATAAATTATTCCGGAAATGCAGGATTAATTCGGCCCTTTTTAACCATATCCTGATGTAGAGGTAGTCATATAAGAAAATGTATAGTCGGTTAAAATTTTACTGCATAAGGCAACAAATGGTGACGGTTTCACAATAATTACATTACTTATAGTAATAACCTGCATGAGAACAAAGTATGCCTTTTTCAAAACAGTAATTCTTAAAACACGCACTAATTATTGCAGTTGCGGTGGCACGCGCTGCTGCTTTGCATGTGTAAAGCCGCGAGAGACAATAGCCCGATTTCGGCGCGTGGCATCTGGAAATTCCTCTTGATTTTTGTCTGCTGGGCGTGTGTGTGCAGGGATCCATCTGCCGAACGGGGGTAGGGCAGGGGTCGGCGAAGGGTGCTGCAGATGTCTCCATCTTAAAATAGATATTTGCACCTGCATGTTTAATCTTCAAGATTACCAGCCTTATGCCATGTAAAGTATCCAAGTTTGATTGTAAAACGCTGTCAGCAGTTAAGGTAAACGGACCTTGATATATGTATGCTCATATCATACAAATACATTCCAAGCATTTACATAATTAGCTATCGTGCGTTCTATGGGGTGTTGGCATACGCTTTATGTAGGAATTGTTCATGCACATTAACGCAATGCAAAATTTACAACAGAGGATGTCCTCACAAACCGTGCTGTAATTTGTATGAGCACAAATAAGACATCAAGTTTAAAAATGTGTTGTCTTCAGCAGACAGGGGTTTCTTAATGTTTATGTTTACAGGGGAAGGAGATTCCGCACGCGCTCATTTGCATCTGCAGAGAGCAGATAAAGGGTGGGTCTGCGGCATGTGGTTCCGCGCTCGGGTGCTCTGTGCTGCACCACCTGTCACGCATGGCTATGCTGTTTAAGCTGGAGGGAGGGGCCTCATTTAGGCTGCAGGTGTCATTAGGGCAGGTCAATATTGAACTGCAAGCGCCAGCTGAATGCGATTCGTAACTTTCTGCTTTCTGGCTCGGTGAGCGTGGGCGTCCCTCAGTGCCCAAGATGCCAGTTCAGTTTGCAGTGATATCAGTAGCAAAACTCACAACTCGGCGAACAACAGCATTACACCTCGCGGTCGCGAGGACAACGGTGTCCGTTAGGCCTGTACAGCGCGTGCCTGTTGGTGTTTAGTGCAGGAAGCGTCGTTAAAACCTCTAAGGCAGATACACGCAATTGCTCAGAAGTGTGACGTTTTAATTCGGATAAATTAAATATTTCCACCCAGGCTCATGCTCAAACAAATACACCCCACCTATGTCGTGCATTTGATGAATTAAATTCCTCACAATGCACCAAGCCGCCCATTTTCCATATTTTAAATCTGATATGTGGTGGGGGGGGGGGGGGGGGGGGGGGGGGGGTGTGCACGCGCGCGTGTGTGTGTGTGTGTGTGGGATGGGTGTGTGTGTGTGTGTGTGTGTGTGTGTGTGTGTGTGTGTGGGATGGGGGTGGGTGTGTGTGTGTGTGTGGGATGGGTGTGTGTGTGTGTGGGATGGGGGTGGGTGTGTGTTTGTGTGTGTGTGTGTGTGGGATGGGGGTAGGGGTAGGGGTCAGGTGGTGCCACTGAAACCTCTCCCATCTGTTCCGCGCTCCTTCAGGATAAGTGGCTGGGTACTGCTTAGTGTAAGCCAAATATGAATTCAAGAGTAATGTGCTCAAATGACGTAATCATTCATCATCATGTGTTACTTTAGGCTACTACTTTTGCATGCTGTGCAATGTGCAGTATCCTGGAAACACCGATGCCTCTGTAATGTTGGTCTGCACCAGGATATCACAGCGCTTCACAGGACAGGCTAGAGTAAACTGCGGGACGTGTGGCTAGGCTTCCAGCATAGATTGATCGTTGTCATATCATAGTCTAACTACATGTTTCTAAAGAGTTGTCTGAGTGATTAAAATAGTATACAACGTGCGAAGAAGCAGAGTGCGTGCAGCAACATTCAGGAACAAATAATGCCTTGCAGTCTGGACCTGCTGCACGGGACAGCCTGCTGCACGGCACACGCTGCTCATCTGCATTTGTATAGAGGGAGTAATAATAGGCTTTTCAGACCGGGGGCAGCAATAATACAACCGTTTCAGCCTACTTTCTTGCACAAGGCCCCAGCTGCACCTGCCGTCTGACGCGAGAGCGGGGGAGGGGCATGCGCGCTCACTTTCGCTCAAGGACGCATATCAGTGCATATGGTTCGCTGAAATTTAATGTGCTAGTTTAGGACACGCTGATCATGCAGACAGTAGTTGTTGTTTTTTTTCCTTAACTGTGCAAATGGTTCGCACTGTTTTCCATCCCAGAAGTTGTGACTTCGGGTGAGCCTTTAAATAAATCCGAAAGTGTTTCATCTCTTCGAAAACTGCGCACGCCTGCTAACAAAAGATCTGACACCAAGTCGCCTCATCAATCTGCCACGAGCCGGAATGACAATTGCATTAGCATGCCAATACATTGTCCAGACGTCCAATGAGAAGGCAGGATTTTCGTCGGGACTGAGCAACTCCTGACTATAAAAGCGCACTTAGTCGCTGAAGAAAATCACTCTGAGTTTCGGACTAACCCGGATACCTGCCGAACGACAGCGAACACTGGTGAACTAACCTCTCAGCACAATGACTCTCGAGGAGGTACCTGTTCAGAACTGCAGGGACAGAGCCCAGTCTCCCGGGAAGGCCTTGCGCGAGGTTTTGGTCTCCGCTAAGAGCAACCAGTGCCTCACCACAGGAGTGTACGAGTCAGCGAAGGTTATGAATGTGTAAGTATTGGTTCTGCTACTAATCACATGTATATCTGCCTTTCGAATTCTATATCTGAAAATGTTTTAAGGCAAGTTTCTAATGTCTTATTCTACTTAATTTTTCAGGGACCCTGACAGCGTGGCGTTCTGCGTGCTGGCTACCGATGAGGAGTTTGAGTGCGACATCGCTCTGCAGATCCACTTCACCCTGATCCAGGCCTTCTGCTTCGACAACGACATCAGCATCGTCAGAGTGACCGACATGCAGCGACTCGCCGACATCGTGGGCGACAAGCCCGAGGAGCTGGAGGATGCACACTGCGTTCTCGTCACGGTATGTATCGCGTCAGAGAGAAAGAAAACTGTTGCTCTAACACTCTTTTAATGTCACTTACAAATCTATTTCACTCTGGCTAATGGTGCATTCGATCCCTGGTTTTTAACAGAACCCATCTGAAGGATCGTGGGAGGACCCGGCTCTGGAGAAGCTGCAGCTGTTCTGCGAGGAAAGCCGCTGCCTGAATGAATGGGTGCCAGAGATCACTCTCCCTGAGCGCTGAACCGGGACTTTACAACTCTCTGCTGAGACGCTGTAAACCTGAAGGAATAACCATCCTACACAAGACAAGGATGACGTAAATTCCACACATCCCTGGATGCTCCTGAAGAGGATCTCATTCCAGGAAGCGCGAGGGCGCGAGAGGCCCCCACAGTCGCGCGGTGGTCGGCTTATACCAGTAAGACCCATTCTTTCTGCGGATGCGGTTCGGTAGGCCACGGGAGCGAGGGGAGGAGTTCTGCTGCGGTGCTCCCATGGAGAAACCGCGGTACCGAAGCGTGGTGTCGGAGACGGCAGCACGGAGAGCGTTCATTCGCCATTTCTGACTCTGGACACGATGCACAACACAAGAGCGTTGGCACGTGTGTAAAATATATGTATATACTTTTCACAAATGGTTGTTACATGTGTCAATTCAGCAATATCAAACAATAAAATAATAAATTGGCAATATGGTATTGTGGTGTGTATAAATTTGGACTGATGGGTATTTTGGTTCAGAAACACGTGTAAGTTGAAGGAATACAGAACAGAATTTATTCTCAAACTATAATGTAAATATTTATTTTAGAGAAAATCACCCATATAGCACTCGCAACAAATTCTCAGTGGATCATATGGTTCTGTTTTTCACGAGGGAGGGGCCGGCAGCTTTTCACTGCACGCACATATTTACATGAAAGAGGCAGTTTGCTCCGTTCTGCTGCCCCGTTGATCTGCATGTGTATAGCGCGATTACAATGGCAGCGCGCAGACCCGTGACATCGCTGCCCGCACAGAAGCTCCATTGTGAGGCGCGCAGATGTCTTTGCACCGATGCAGCTCCATCTGCCAGGTCAGCGCGGGGGGGCTGCTGGGGGGGGGGGGTCTCCGTGTTGTCATATGGTGAACATCCAGCTGCTATATTGTTTTGTGGAGCCACGCGAGTCCCAGACTGGCAGCACTTTGTAAGCAATGTGTATGGAGGATACTCCACTCCAAGACGCGCAAGTGTGTAACAAACATCATCAGAGGTTACATCTCCGGATACATCCTCTGCTGTGCAATCTCACACATGCCACAAAGGCTCATGTATATGCTCAGTTTCTCGGTGAGTTTTTGAGCCGAAATGTAACAAACAATTGCAGAGGCTAAACCATTAACCTGTTCCATGAGAAATCCATTTCGATTATATTATTATAAATGCAGTGTCTGGGTTGGAAAATAGAGAAAAGACATCCACAGGAAACGCGGCATTCATTATTTTAGTGAATATATTTCAGAAAATACGGCACAAATCTACCATAAAAGTAAGCAGTCGTAAAAACTATCATAACAAATGCAAACATTAGACTGCAGCGCAGAAATTGTGCATCTTTGTCTACCAGAATGTTTCCCTAACTACCATTTTGTTTTTTTTCACTTTATGTTCACACAAATATAACGATGGAATACAGTGACTGTCCTCGACTACAAATAGCCTACCACCCACAGGGTATTTGTACGATGCATTTAGATATAAATAATAACGATGCATTTAGATGTCTTGCACTGCACTTCACGTTGGCCAGTAGGTTTTTGTGAGTTTCTTTAATTATGTGTTCAAACTATATTAAAGGACACAATAATATGGGGAGCGGTTAGCCTACAGTAGTACAAGTTATAGCATTCAGTACTTAAGTATCATTTAATGTTAACTGTTGTCAGCTGTACACAATAATTTACTGTCTCCAGAACAATGTTCTTAGCCCCAGGCGACCTCAGCTACCTATCATTACCCTGAGGAATGAAACGTTACACATTAAGAGGTGAATTTAATTTAGCATGAAATCAGCATTGCTAGTTGGGGAAGCTAACTGTCTGGCTAAAGCTAAATTATTCTTCACACTAACTTTAATAAGACTGATTCAGTCCTACATCTTGTAAGCCTGCCCATAATGTGCACTACCTAGTGTGAGGAAGTTTGCTGTGATGCAATCATTGACCCAGCATGCAAACTCCCATAATTAAGTTTACTATTGTGTTCTCATTAATAATAATACGCTTTGTGTGTGTTAGAAGGTGTGTGTGAGTGGCACATGTCACATGTGACCAGCCTGCGATGAACACACACCGCGTTAACACAAACTCTAAACTTCACCGAGCTCAGTGTACAGCTCACAGCATTGCCAGCATTCAGGCTGCGCACAGCATTTTCCACAGTATTAATTCAGCTGGTGCAATGGCCAACCAAGAACACTAGGCGGTACCAGAGCACTGCGCATAATTTGAAATGTAGTTTCATTCAGTATCGTACATTTTTATTCATGCTTTTGCGTTAACAGTAGGTACCATGGTTTCGCAATTCCATTAGTGGTTTTTTATGGCAAACTTCATTAAACGGGCTTTTTGTTATTGAGGTGAACACAGGGCCGGCGCTATGGGGGTGCTTATGGGTGCACCCCAGACAGATCTCAGTGCACCCCCAGTTGTCTCCTTATACCTGGACATCTACATAGTATTTATTACTTTTTTTTTTTTTACAATATGACGTTTTGTGCCCCCCCCCCCCCCCCCGGATGAACATGCTGAGACGTTTCGATGGCCTGGCTGACTGTGTGAGGGTTTGAGGGGAGGCCCTGGAAAGTACGCTGGTTTGTGCTGAAAGACAGAGCGGAATTTTGCGCAGTTGGACAGCAGGGGTCTGATCTGAGGAAGACTCTTCGACACGCTCTCTTCACAGTCAGAGACATCTGGTGACCCCACGCAAGGGAAGGTGACACACTGTCAGAGTGGTGGCTGTTTCTGCAGGGGTAAGGAGTAAACTTACAGGTTAATTTGCTATTTTAGTGCTTTATTAATGTTTAACACTAAAACGGTGGCACTTCTTTACACAAAAATATTCCAAAAAAAGTACTGAAGACAGAGCGTCCTCTGTAAAGCAACGAATGACACACAGATGTTCCTCAAAGAGTTCATTAAGCAACGACGCAGAGTACGTTAAGCAACGACGCAGAGTTCGTTAAGCAACGACACAGAGTTCGTTAAGCAACGACGCAGAGTTCATTAAGCAACGACACAGAGTTCATTAAGCAACGACACAGAGTTCATTAAGCAACGACACAGAGTTCATTAAGCAACGACGCAGAGTTCGTTAAGCAACGACACAGAGTTCATTAAGCAACGACACAGAGTTCATTAAGCAATGACGCAGAGTTCGTTAAATAACGATTCAGAGTTCATTAAGCAATGACGCAGAGTTTGGAGGTGAGGCGTAAGTGCCTGTAGGCACGGAGTCTGTCCATTTTGGGGTCGGCGACGGGCAGGGGGATGGTGGGCGGAGTCTCCAGGCCGCGGCGTTGGTGGGCGCGGTGCAGCAGGATGCGGTAGATGCCGTTGACAGAGCTGCGGCAGTCTTTGCCCTGGTTGTTGCGGATGTGCTCGGCAGTGATACCCAGCTCCTCCAGGGCTTTCCTCACCTCCGCCTCCACTTCGCCCACCCCGCTGGACTCCATCCCCATTCTGCTCAGTTCGCCTGGCTCCACCCCTACCCTCTCGGGCTCCGACCCCACCCCGCTGGACTCCATCCCCATTCTGCTCAGTTCGCCTGGCTCCACCCCTACCCTCTCGGACTCCGACCCCACCCCACTGGGGCCCGCCCCCAGTCTGCCAGACTCCGCCCCCACCCTGCTCATCGCATCGGGCTCTGACCCCACCCCACTGGGCCCCGCCCCTGCCACACCCACCCTGCCAGGCTCCGCCCCCAGCAGGTGCATTGGGTCGAGGCGGAAGGGCTCCAGTGGGCGGGGGAAACGCACGGGCAGCAGCCACTCGCAGCCCATCATCTGGTCGGGGGTGCAGCGGAGCTCGGGCTGCGGCCGCAGGATGGCGCAGATCAGGCGGCGGCAGGGCTCGGGCACGCTCGCGGGCACGGTGAAGGCGCCCTCAAGCACGCAGCGCCTCAGCCGGCCCACCGTGTCGGCGCGGAACGGCATGCTGCCCGTCACCATGAAGAACAGCAGCACGCCCAGCGCCCACACGTCCACGGACACGCCCACGTAGCGCTCCTCGCGGAACAGCTCCGGCGCCGCGTACGGCGGCGACCCGCACAGCGTGCTCAGGGTCTCGTCCCGCCGGCTGACGGTGCTGAAGCCGAAATCGGCCACCTTCACACAGCCGCTGGCAGAAAACAGCACGTTCTCCGCCTTCAGATCCCGGTGGATGATGTTGTTCTCATGCTGCATCACACACAGAAACATATTCATGAAAAAACAGGAAACCTTCCCCTCAAAAGCATCACTAACCAAACCCAGCCAAACGAAATCGAAGACGGGACTCTGCAGGTTGATTTCCTCAGTAACAGCGCACCTGTGTCAGTGAGAAATATGTGAAACGTGAGATAAATCAGTCTCTGGAATCAGGTGGCAGCGAAGCCAAAGAAATATAGTACGCGTGTTACTGTGTATAGTAAGATCCTCTATTATCTGAAAAATGCAGTTCCTCAGTCTGTCCCTAAAGTTGTATCTGTTACAAAGAGAGGCCTGAGGCCTGTGGGGAGTGTGGGGAGTGCGTCAGTGTGCAGCTTTGTCCTTGATGGTTGCCAGGACGACAGCTCACCATGTGTCTCACGGCTGACACCACCTGGGCGAAGATGATCTTGCTGTTGGTGTCAGACAGCTTGCCCTCGGTGCTGATCCTGGTGTACAGCTCCCCTCTGCCCGCGTACTCCATCACCAGGTGGAGGCGGGAGGCCGTCTCCACCACCTCATACAGCCGGACCACGTTGGGGTGGTGCAGACGCTCCATGCTGGAGATCTCCCGTGAAAGCTGCTTCTGGTCCAGCTTGGTCTTCTCCAGGATCTTAATGGCCACTTTGTCTGAGAGAGAGTGAGAGAGATAAGGAGAGGAAGAGAGAGAGAGTGAGAGAGATAAGGAGAGGGAGAGTGAGAGATAAGGAGAGGAAGAGTGAGAGAGAGAGAGAGATAAGGAGAGGGAGAGTGAGAGAGGAAACGTTAGACAGGCAGAGAGAGAAAGAAACCTTTCACTTTCAGGTGACAAAAAGTCGTGTCAGTTTAAACCCTACCTGCCGTGAGGGCGTGTCAGTTTAAACCCCACCTGCAATGAGGGCGTGTCAGTTTAAACCCTACCTGCAATGAGGGCGTGTCAGTTTAAACCCTACCTGCCGTGAGGGCGTGTCAGTTTAAACCCTACCTGCTGTGAGGGCGTGGACGCCCAGCTTGACGCGGGAGAAGTTTCCGCAGCCAATGTCTCCCCGGACCTTGTAGAGGCCAAGGCGGCGGCCGATGGTCAGCTCGCGGATGGTCTTCTCGTCCTGGCACATGGCCAGGTTAAGCCTCTGCAGGGGTGTGAGGGGGCGGGGCTGGACTGTGAGGGGGCGGGGCTGGACTGTGAGGGGGCGGGGCTGTCCCTCCTCATCTCTGCAGCAGTCAGAGCCATGGCGTCCTGGGAGAGAGTCCCTGTGTATGTACACAGCTTTCATTCTGCACACACACACACACACACACACACACACACAGCAATACACATACACACAGCAATACACATACACACACACACACACACACACAGCAATACACACACACACACACACACACACACACACACACACACGCACACAGCAATACACATACACACAGCAATACACATACACACACACACACAGCAATACACACACACACACACACACACACACACACACACAGCAATACACACACACACACACACAGCAATACACACACACACACACACACACCCACACACACACACACACACACACACACACACACACACACACACACACACACACAGCAATACACACACACACACACACACACACAGCAATACACACACACACACACACACACACACAAGCACAAACACACACACACACAGCAATACACACACACACACTCACACACAAGCACAAACACACACACACACAGCAATACACACACACACACACACACACACAGCAATACACACACACACACACACACACACACAGCAATACACACACAAGCACAAACACACACAGCAATACACACACACACACACATCAATACACACACACACAGCAATACACACACACACACACACACACAGCAATACACACACACACACACACACACACACACAGCAATACACACACACACACACACACACAGCAATACACACACAAGCACAAACACACACACACGGCAATACACACACACACACAGCAATACACACACACAGCAATACACACACACCGCAATACACACACAAGCACAAACACACACACACACACAGCAATACACACACAAGCACAAACACACACACACACAGCAATACATACACACACACACGAATACATGCAGAAGTGACTTCAGTTTGGAGAATTGTGCTCAAGCAGTCGAGAAAAACTATAAATCACGGCTGTAAATATCCAGGTGGATACAAATGGATAAGATGTTAAAAATATAACATAAGTTGCTCTGGATACGAGTGGCTGCTAAGCAGCTAAATGTACGTGTAACTGTAGGGTGTTGGCTGGTCAGTTCAGGAACCCGCCCCTCCAGGCGCTGAGGTCTGATTTTATCTCACACAGGAGTGTTCCGGAAAGCCAGTGTCTGTCAGTAATGTACTGCCGCTCATGTCTGTGCTGCGTAACTTACAACTGATGATCCTGAGTGCTGCAGGGTGAGGGGCAGTGATGCATGGTGTAAAATGGTAAAGTCATGCAATGTAATGGTGTAAGAGATGTTGGCCTTCACACTCCTCATTATTTTACTTCATTTTGTTTGCACAAAACCAGAGAATCTCACCTTGGGAGAATCGGTCAACAGTGGGAGCCGCTTGCAGTGTCCGCTCCGGCCGCGGCGACCGCTGCGTCTCTGTGCATCCTGGGAGTCGCTCAGAGATCGTGCCCTGCAGCCGTCAGCCAACCACGGCCCAAGGAATTTCCTTAGCAAAAGAAGAGGCCTCCTGTTCCTGTGAGCCAGACAGCGGCTCTGCAGGCAGCACAGCGGCTCCGCGGCTCGCAGTCGAACCCGGGACCCGGGACCGCTGGACGCTCTGCCTCACTGCTCCTCTCCCGCACTGCTGGGATTAGGCTGATGTCATCCCCCCTAATCTCAGGGCTGTTTTTAGCGTCTGACAGATCACCTCATCAGACACTCTGCACAGGGGTGTGCACGTTTCTGCTGAGCGTTCCCAAGCTGTGGGAGCTTCAGGGCAGGGCGTCTCTGTCCCTCCCTCTGTGATCCCGGGTTCGACCTCATGTGCACACACTCAGTAAAACGTGAGGTCTGTGACAGCGGATCAGGTTCCCTTACAGAACTGAGAGCAGGTGAGTTTAGAGGTCTGAGAGAAGAGTTTGGGTCTCACACACAAACATACAAAAAGCTGCATGGACAGTACAGCATATGCACACACACATCTGTAGTTTTTGTGTCAGGATAATGGTGATGTCTTCCAGGTGAGAGGGGTATGACAGTAAGACTCTTGAGGCCCAGCTGGGGGTACCTGGTTGTCAGTTCTCCGCCTCCACGGTCTCTGCAGGACCCACAGGCAGGAGCAGCCAGGCGGGCAGGTGCAGCCAGGCAGGCAGGTGCAGGCAGAGCCCTGCCTCCTACAGCCCCATAATCTCCATAATCCAATCTGTGTACATGTGTTCCCTAATGAAGAAGCACAGAGGTGAGAGAGGGTGTCAGAGAGAGAGAGGGTAGAGAGAGGGGGGGAATGGGAGAGGGAGAGAGAGAAGGAGGGAGAGGGAGAGAGAGTGGGGGGGACAGAGAGGGAGAGAGAGAAGGAGAGAGAGAGAGAGGGGGAGAGTGAGAGAGAGGGGGGAGAGAGGGGGAGGGGGGGAGAGAGGGAGAGAGAGAGGGGGAGGGACAGAGAGAGAGAAGAAGGGAGAGAGGGAGAGAGAGAGAGAGAGAGAGGGAGAGAGAGTGGGGGGGGAGAGAGAGGGAGCGAGAGAGGGAGGGGGGGAGAAGGAGAGAGAGAGGGGGGAGAGTGAGAGAGAGGGGGGAGAGGGAGAGAGAGAGAGAAGGAGAGGGGGGGGGAGGGAGAGAGAGAGAGAGGGAGAGAGAGAGAAGGAGAAAGAGGGGGGGGGAGAGAGAGAGAGAGGAGAGAGAGAGAGAAGGAGAAAGAGGGGGGGGGGAGAGGGCCAAACAGAGAAGGGAAGGAAAGCAGAACAGAGAGCTGGGGAGGGAGGGAGAAATACAAAGGGGGAGAGAAGAAACAAATGAAAGGGAGAGAAATTCGCTGAGATTGTAAAGATTTGCCAGTGAGGGAGAGAAACTCCCAGTTCTCCTCAGAGAGGCTCAAATAACACAATATATTTGCCTGTCACAGTCTGAGAGACAGTGCCTGACACCAAAATGGCACCAAATTATACCTACTGTTATTATTGTTGTCTTTGTTTAAAGATTTATTTTAACTGATTCATTTAATTTTTTTTTTGGTTGTTGTTTTGGAAACATTGCAACATTTTTGAATTGTAATAAAAACGAGGATATCCTTGTATGTGATGTTTGTATAAAAACGAGGATATCCTTGTATGTGATGTTTGTATAAAAACGAGGATATCCTTGTATGTGATGTTTGTATAAAAACGAGGATATCCTTGTATGTGATGTTTGTATAAAAACGAGGATATCCTTGTATGTGATGTTTGTATGTATGTGTGTGCATGTGTTCGTGTGCGTTTTCTTTAACTCAGCGTATGAATATTGTTCATTATGGCTTTGGCAGCACTGCTTCTGTGGGAGACAACACATTTAAAGTGAATCAGCAGGGAGTTTCCCCCTCAGGCAGAGCCTGACAGCAGGAACTGACCGTAACTCCAAGAAAACATGTCATCAGTAACAATGAATTCAACCTGAAATGGTGCTGAAATACCACCATGAAAAAATACTGTAAGAAAAGTCTGTGGATTCAGAAAGTCTTACTGTAGGCTAACTGTATCACTATGTCCAGACACAGTGCATTGTGGGAGTAGCATATGACTGAATCAGACACTCTACTGTGAATGCATGCTAATATTTGCTGTCATTAAGCAAGGAGTCTGCTCCCGGGACACACCTGACACTACGGGAAGCTACACCTGTCAGGAAGCGCTGGTCAGGACAGGCCAGCCATACGGAGTTTACTTAACTCTTTCAAACAGCGACAGACTCATGGTAATCTCTTTATCTAAAGTGGCGTTTCACTAATCCTGTGAAGAACGTTTCCTGAAACTCTTACATAACTGCACCTCTTGGCTCTTGCTCATGTCACAACTCAAAGCACAGACACTAAGGCCTGCCCCCAGGGGAGGACCTCAGAAAAAGGGTAACCAACCAGCTTTAACTTTAGAAAAAGGGGCAGGGCTATGTTGAGTAATAATCACAAACTCACAGAGGCGGCCACTAGCAGGCCGGCCTCATTTAAGGCAGCACGCTTGCTAATGTAAATGCAGGAGCTCGCTCCTCACCTGCCCCAGGTGTTGTAAGACAGCAATGTGATGAAAACTCTCTCACGGTGTAAAATCAGTCTGATGCTTTCAGGCTGTGCCTAAAACACAGGCAAGCAACAAAACCAGGACTGCATTCCTACGCCATTCACAATGAACAAGAGTACTGTGCAGCAGCAGTCACAAAAACACACACATAAAGGGGAATTCACCACCGCAGAAAACACATGATAATGCAATTATGCAATAAACAACCGAATAGTATGCATATTTATGTAAAAATGCAATGAGCATGTGCAAAGTGTTAAGCGTATGAGTGAGGCTGTTGACGCTCTGCAGCGAGCTCTCTCTGGTCCAAACGCCTGACACTGCCAGTCGTGAATGAACTTTTGACGACGGCGTCCTGGAACCACCAAAAGTGAACTGTGCATTTCAGCTTTGCTCTAAAACCAACGAAAACAAAACCCACAGAGAGACGCTACATTCCCTTTATTTCTATACAGACCAATGGAACAAGTGTGATGGACAAGGAAGTGTGTGTGTGAATATACACATATACAAACACACATATACATTCAAACATGCTGCCAACAAAATGAACGTTTGAAACGTTTTTTGAACATCCTGAAAACGGAGACGTGCATAGATGCTGGGGAGTGTGCTGAGCGGAGCGCCTCACTCACAGCAGGGGAGCGAGAGGCGGATGAAGATCCTGCTGAATGACAGGGAGCCCCATGGGGCAGGCTGCGCGCGCTGGCGCAGGCCTGAGGGGGGCAGCAGAGTCGCTCCCGTTACACTCTCCTCCTCTTCAGAAGACGCGACTCAGCCAAAACGCTGTTCTGCTGCTCCAGCTCCTTCACCCTCTGACGCAAAGCCTCCACCTCCCTCTGACTCTGCTCCTGCACAAACTGCAGCTTCTGCAGTAACACGCACACACACACACACATACACACACACACACACACACACACGTATAAAAGCTCTGGGCAGTGGATTGTGACGGGGTGAAAGGGGCTCTGGGCAGTGGATTGTGACGGGGTGAAAGGGGCTGTGGGCAGTGGATTGTGACGGGGTGAAAGGGGCGGAGTGCTGTGGGCAGTGGATTGTGACGGGGTGAAAGGGGCTGTGGGCAGTGGATTGTGACGGGGTGAAAGGGGCTGTGGGCAGTGGATTGTGACGGGGTGAAAGGGGCTGTGGGCAGTGGATTGTGACAGGGTGAAAGGGGCTCTGGGCAGTGGATTGTGACGGGGTGAAAGGGGCTGTGGGCAGTGGATTGTGACGGGGTGAAAGGGGCTCTGGGCAGTGGATTGTGACAGGGTGAAAGGGGTCACAGAGCTCGCTCACTCACCCGCTTGAAGATGTTCTGAGGCAGGGGGCATGAGCCGGGAGGCTGCAGCTGGGTCTTCACTGAAGCGCTCTGAACCCTCGCCAGCTTAGCACTGAACTGCCAATCAAAGCCAAAGAGCCAGGCTGTCATTACCACCTTTACCAGCAGCACCACAGGACAGCTCAGTGCTGAGGCCGGACTTCCTGCTGCTCTACCTCCATCTGTAGTTTGATGATCTCAGCTTGTTTCTCCCTCTCTTGGTCCTTCATCATCTTCCTCATGCTCTCCATCTCAGCCTGCTGCCTGTGCTCGGCTTCCTCCATCTCCACGGCCTTCACCTCCACTGCCCACAGACACACCCACAGAGGGGCTGGGACAGTCTTACGGCTGGGAGAGTGTGTTTGGGTTGGGCGAGTGTGTTTGGGTTGGGTGAGTGTGTTTGGGTTGGGTGAGTGTGTTTGGATTGGGTGAGTGTGTTTGGGCTGGGCGAGTGTGTTTGAGTTGGGCGAGTGTGTTTGGGTTGGGAGAGTGTGTTTGGATTGGGTGAGTGTGTTTGGGCTGGGCGAGTGTGTTTTGGGTTGGGCGAGTGTGTTTGGGTTGGGTGTGTGTTTGGGCTGGGCGAGTGTGTTTGGGTTGGGCAGTGTGTTTTGGATGGGTGAGCGTGTTTGGCTTGGGTGAGTGTTTGGGTTGGGTGAGTGTGTTTGGGTTGGGTGTGTGTTTGGGTTGGGTGAGTGCACTGTGGCTGAGTGAGTGTGTTATGGTTGGGTGTGTGTTATGGTTGGATGAGTGTGCTGTGGCTGAGTGAGTGTGTTATGGTTGGGTGTGTGTTATGGTTGTATAAGTGTGCTGTGGCTGAGTGAGTGTCTTATGGTTGTATGAGTGTGCTGTGGCTGAGTGAGTGTGTTATGGTTGGATGAGTGCACTGTGGCTGAGTGAGTGTGTTATGGTTGGGTGTGTGTTATGGTTGGATGAGTGTGCTGTGGCTGAGTGAGTGTGTTATGGTTGGGTGTGTGTTATGGTTGTATAAGTGTGCTGTGGCTGAGTGAGTGTGTTATGGTTGGGTGTGTGTTATGGTTGTATGAGTGTGCTGTGGCTGAGTGAGTGTGTTATGGTTGGGTGTGTGTTATGGTTGGATGAGTGTGCTGTGGCTGAGTGAGTGTGTTATGGTTGGGTGTGTGTTATGGTTGGATGAGTGCACTGTGGCTGAGTGAGTGTGTTATGGTTGTATAAGTGTGCTGTGGCTGAGTGAGTGTGTTATGGTTGGGTGTGTGTTATGGTTGGATGAGTGCGCTGTGGCTGAGTGAGTGTGTTATGGTTGTATGAGTGTGCTGTGGCTGAGTGAGTGTGTTATGGTTGGATGAGTGTGCTGTGGCTGAGTGAGTGTGTTATGGTTGTATGTGTGTGCTGTGGCTGAGTGAGTGTGTTATGGTTGGATGAGTGTGCTGTGGCTGAGTGAGTGTGTTATGGTTGTATGAGTGTGCTGTGGCTGAGTGAGTGTGTTATGGTTGTATGAGTGTGCTGTGGCTGAGTGAGTGTGTTATGGTTGGATGAGTGTGCTGTGGCTGAGTGAGTGTGTTATGGTTGGATGAGTGCGCTGTGGCTGAGTGAGTGTGTTATGGTTGGGTGTGTGTGCTGCGGCTGAGTGAGTGTGTTATGTTGTGCGCTGTTTCAGGGGGTGCAGCTGGGACCACAGCTCACGTTTGGCCTGAAGCTCCCGGCGGATCTGGTGTCTCTCCTGCTCGTGTTCCACTCTCTGCGCTGCCATCTCAGCCTTCAGCTCCTCCATGACAACCACGCTCTCCTGGACCATCACATCCACATCACAACCGTAACAAAACCACAGAAAAACCACAGAGCGACCGTAAGAAAACCACAGAAAAACCACAGAGCGACCGTAACAAAACCACAGAAAAACCACAGAGCGACTGTAACAAAACCACAGAAAAACCACAGAGCGACTGGGACATGACCACAGAAAGTTATACCTTGTGAGTTAAATGATCATTTCTTGCACGTGTCTATTAAAATACAGCCCGTTTACGCCTGCAGTGCTTTGTAATGGCTTGCAGTAAAAGGTGACAACAGCTCTACTGCCACCCAGAATGTAAAATTCCAGTTTGACTTTTTAAAAAGCCACACGATGGAGATGTGAAAATGCCAGAGACAGAAATAAAAAGTGCAGTTTTGGGTCTGCGTTCCGTCCTCACCCGCAGCTTGGCGGTGTGCTGCCTCTCCATGTCATGGATGCTGTTCTTCAGCTTTTCATTTTCAGCTGGAATGAGAGCAGATAGTGAACAGGCACGTTTCAAACAGAGAGAGCCGTCACTGGAGTCCGAGAGCTGCTGAACGGCGACGGGAGGGGCCTATCATGAGGGGAGGGACCTATCATGAGGGGATGGGCCTATCGTGAGGGGAGGGGGCTATCATGAGAGGAGGGGTCTATCATGAGGGAAGGGGCGTAGTGAGGGGAGGGGCTTATCGTGAGGGGAGGGGTCCATTGTGAGGGGAGGGGCTATCATGAGAGGAGGGGTCTATCATGAGGGGAGGGGCTTATTGTGAGGGGAGGGGGCTATCATGAGGTGAAGAGCTTATTGTGAGGGGAAGGGCTTATCGTGAGGGGAGGGGCTTATTGTGAGGGGAAGGGCTTATCGTAAGAGGAAGGGCTTATTGTGAGGGGAGGGGCTTATCGTGAGCGGAGGGGCCTACCCCTCAGGTCACACTGCTGCTGTAGGGTGCGCTGAAGCCCAGTGATAGTGTCCAGCAGTCCGTCACGCTCTGCAGTCAGAAACATCACAATAGGGGAGTCACAGCAGGGTGACTGAGCGTTTTTAAGCTTTAATAAAGCGCATAAGCTATTCTTTTAACATTTTAGGACTGAAATTCAGATGAATGAAGACACTGAAGACCAATACAGTCCATATTTTGGCTGTACTTACTCTGATGTTGAAAGTGTTCTATCTCTCAAAAAGCACTCTACACTAGTTTATCACTTAACTCAGTATGTACTGACCTCTTGTAAGACTTCTCAATAACTGCTCCTAGCATAGTGATGCACTTATTTGGAAGTCGCTCTGGGTAAGAGCATCAATGACGTAATTTAATGTAATCTAATCTAAAAACTGAGTCTGGGTCAGCATCCAGCATGTACAGAAAACAGATCGGATTGCCATTAAGGCTGGGTGATCTGATTCCAGGTCAGGCGTTAGGGTGAAATGAGCCTCGTCTGCTGCTGTAGCACCGCAGCAGCGCAGGATGTCCTGGAAAACACACTTCCTCCCAACAAACCGAGCTCAACAAGCGCCTGAGACGGTGCTCTCTGCTCTCTGCTGAGCTTGGTCACCACCATCATTTAAAAGTACACAGAATAACAGACCTATTTACTCAATTCATTTCACCAGCAGATAAAGGTACTGAGACGGCAACATAGCTCAAATGAAATTCATTTATCTTCTGCCTAACCTAATGAGAGCACAGAGGGGAAATCACAGCAGCCATTAGAGCTAAGCGAGCCGGAAGGGTTCTCCGTCCTCACCCTCCTTCAGGCACTGCTCCCGGGTCTGGCTGAGCCTCCGCAGCCTGCCTAACTCCTGCAGCCGGGCCTCCAGGGCGCTCCTCCCTCCTCTCAGCTCCGCCACTTTCTGCAGGGAAATGCGGCTCAGCGCGGCCTGTACGCACCTCCACGCCAAACCTTATTTATCATCATACTCTGCACTCCAGTGTTATTTTTATGGCATTCTGAGTCACTCTGGATAAGATTATTTACTGAATAAATATATAGTACTCGTGGATAATCTGTTTATTGTTCCATCTCTAACATTATTCCATCAGACAGCCTGGAGGAAAAGCTGTCCCTTTAACGCCAGCTCAGCTAACGCTACCTGCTCAAGCTGAGAGAAATCCTCCATTAACGTGTCCAGGTTCACAGCTGTGGCCTTCTTCACCGCGGTGCCCATTTCTGCAGGATGTTTAAAATTTAAAACAATTTTTCCACAACGAATAAACTGCGAATAGCGAGTCGGCAGGTCTGTGCCCGCTTTTAACTCCATGTAACGAACAGCGGGAAAGTAACGCCGTTTAACCGCACTGTAAGCAGAGACGTCGAACAGCGCCATGTTTCATTTGTGAAATGGTATATGTATTTTTCCGATAATAAACATACCACTATGAAGCGACGCTGACTCTGTATCTGGCGCGCACAGGCCGCGTAACCGCCGCGTATCCGCCGCGCAGGCGCGTAACCGCCGCGTATCCGCCGCGCAGGCGCGTACCGCTCCTCGGCAGCAGGCGGCGCGCTTTCCCCGAACCTCGTCTCGCGCGGTTACCCCGTGCTGAGCCTCACTCAGCCTCCGCACGAGGAAATTCTTCGCGAGCTCCAGCTGGGGCAGAGAGCGCGGCCCGGCCCCAGTGCGCGTTCACGCAGCCGCCAGGGTGGCTGAAGCCTGCCAACGGCCAACGTATTAACGCTCACGCAAAGCGAACTGTGTCGTGGACAGACCAGAGAAAGAGACACGAAGCAAGCAGCCGCAGTGGAGCGTAACAGGCAGGGATTGTCCCGGGCTGGGTGACCTGAGGACGCTGACTCACTGCTGTGCTCTGAAAACCTGTTTATAAGATAATTATCCTTCCATTCAACGGCCTCCCACGCTGTGCTGAAGCGCGCACACTAACGCGCTCTCCCGCTGCCACCGCACACAGATCCGAGAAATCACCGCTTCAGTTTATAACGGATAAATCAAAGGCTGGGGTACAAGCACGGGAACAGACAGACCACAGAAGAGCGACAGGGAAAACATTTATTGTGTACCCGTTGAAAAACAGTCCATGTTACATTTAAACACTGATAAAACAGGACTAAAGGAAAAAATACATGCTTAAACCCAACCGCTGATATTCAGACAATGAAAATTCACTGGTGTAGCGCTCCACCGGAGTACAGCTGGGGGCCCCAGGGAGATTTTTTTTTTAATTAGGACCAGAACTCAGGGTGGGGCTGAGGCTAATGCATATTCCCAGCCCTGTCATCATCTGGCCAACCGCTACATGCCTGGTGACCACAAAGTCCTTGATAACCCTCACAATGATACAGATTAAAAACGCATCTACAATCTGCTTCAACGTTTTAACAGATGGTGAATACTGAAGTCCAAAAAATGTAGCAGCAAAATATAACATTTTATGAAATCATGACCTGTACCAGATCTTCTGTGGAACTCTCTGACTTTCATGACAATGTTAACATTCATCCGTGTTTTCAGGCCAAGAAAACATTTTTGGACAGTTACACAACATTTTGAAAAAATATACAACAATGACTGTGTTTTAACATTTGTATCTAAGGACAACAAATGCATTCAATTTTATTTCATGAGATTTAAATTTAGAGATTTGAGTAAAAATCTATTGAGATAGCAGACAGGCATTGATTTTCTATGTCACAAATGGTGAAACAGAAAGAGATACGGTCATTATGCACACCACAAAGAGCTGAACTCTACAGACACATCTGTACCAATTTAAGCCTTGCATTTCATAACATTTTGTAAAGCATGTTTCATACATATGCATCAGTTCTAAAATATATAATATATACAATAATATGTTTCATGGCATGCTTGCAACCAGAAAGTACATTCTTAAATACAATGATTACTAGTTTATTAATAAGAAAGGTAAGAAAGAGGAGGTAGAATGAACAGGCTGGACAGCAGGAGACCCTCCCCAGCTTTGCTGTGGGAGAGAGCTGCTTTGCAGCGCTTAGCAGCGGCTCCATGCTTCCGTGCAGGCTGTGAAGCAGGCCAGATACAGCCGCTCTCCAGGCAACATTTCCCACTCTACTGCGGGGAGTATTTACACTCACAAAATGTCCCAGCGGATGCCATTTCCAAAATGCATTAGCTTAGTAAAATGACTCCATCATTTAGGGACACAACCCCTCAGTAACCATGAGGAAATTCAAAAGTCTGAAGAAACAAAACAATCAACAAAACCATTAATACTGTCTGAATGGAAACAGTCATGAAATACACCATCAATGGTAAATTAAACTGTAGGTGTAAATTTCTAGTACCGTATTTTTCAACACAAACTATGTAAAAGCCTCATGTCAAAAATTTGGCCACACAGCACATTATTGCTGAGAGTAAACATCACACACCATTGTACAGTTCAGAATTACCTATTTAAAAATCAAAAATGTCATTTTAAGTACTCCTGAGAACTGTTTTATATATGAAACACAAAGCCAGGCATAATTGGAAACAGACTGTAGGCAGGGGGTTGGTTCAGGTGGTACATTAAGGAATACACAGCAATGAAAGAAACAGAGTATATACTAGAAACACAGTATATTGTAGGACATTTCAGTTAAAATATCAACATGCTGAGTCTTCAAATCTGACACCAGCAGAACCGTGCTTGTTTTTTCTCCCGTTTACATTTTTGAAATAAGGCCAGTTCTTTCTTAGAAGAGCTATCAGTTCGCAGAACCCGGAGCATTGACATATCACAACACAGCTGGCGGAGCTGAAACAGGGAGACATTTTATTTATAGTCTGGTGTGTAGAGACTTAGCTTTATCACGTATCTCATGAGACTTGAGTTTCCTGGGGTTTTAGCGTGTAAAGACCTGGGTTTAGAGCTTAAGGCTCATCTGTCTATCTGTTGATAAAAACATGAAACAGGTCAAACAGGTGAACCATAAGGGATAACTAAAAATAGTATTTTTATTTTTTCTATGACTTTCAAGTAAATTTTTCTTTCATTGTTGAATAGAATTATTACTCATGCTTTATGTGCTTGGCAGATCTGCTCCGTTAGGGTTATGCATGTAGCTTAGATCTGACACATAATCCATGTAAACTGGTATTTTCTGCAGTGATTCAGGCTGATTTCCTTGCTCCAGAGTAAAAGCTGTGGTCACATGGGAAACCTCTAATCATCTGGTTCCAGGACCAGCTGCTACATGGCTGTCCTATGTCCACTCCATCTGATTTCAAAATCATGGTAGAGGTGCTTGCCCTGTAGTAACCCCACAGCACGAGGGTTAGGTAGTTTTGGATATAGCTACAGCGCAGGGCTCTGCACTGCCTTTGTAACTCAGCTCAGATGTGGCAGTATGCATTTCCCCCTCAGAACTCACAGATTTACTCATATGTTCATATACAGTGAAAACGGCCCTCCGCAGACCAGGGAGTTGTCAGGAGCCATTATCTGGGTAATTTCTGAAAAAATGCTTCGCAAATTCATGCCCTCATAACTAGTGGAATGAAGACAGATTTACAGTTATTCTGAGTCTTGTTGACATGGACTAAAAAACTCTAGTTTTAGGACAGCTCACATAGTAACACTTAGTCTAAAATATGTCTTAGACGGCCAATGGCGATGGTGCTAAAATTAGCTTCAGGCCTGTTTCAGCCAATCAGAGTGCGCATAGGCTGGTCCCATGTGTGTAAAAGGATACACTGCTACGTGTGCAGCTTTCATCACGGCAGTGCAGTAATGTGTGTCCAAAGAACACAATGTATCCATTAAAGCGGCTCCGCTCTTCACCCTCCAGAGCCCTGAATTACGTCCTTTCTGTGGGAGAATGACTTCATCTGACACTAATCATGGCATGACATGTGGGAGGAACCATACAACCCCACAAACACGCTGCTCTGGGAGAAACTGTACCATGCACGCTTCTTTCAAGATTCCCATTTCAAAGAAGCCTATATGAGATATGCATGTCAGAAAGCAGCAGAAATATAATTTTATCATAAATAAGCTAATATCAATCCTCATATTATCATATTGCTAAGTGATGAAGTTTCATGTTTTAAGTGAAAGTAAACTGGGCTCCAGACATGATGACTGTGATGCTAACACGCTAACAGCATCGTTTCACAGTTCAGCGGGCTGGGCGTGATCATGCAGTACATCTGGGGCAAAGGTCAGTTTAATGTGACATATAGTGCTGCCGTAACGTACCACCCACCAGTGTCCAGTAAACACCGCTTTTTAAGCTTCCAGACACGTTCTGCACCAAACGTGAGGGTTTCCCTCCCCCCGGGGGAGTCAGGGGGCGATACTGGCCAGCAGGTCAGGGGAGAGGTACCCAGCGGGGATGGGTATGGCAGGCAGGGGGTGAGGCTTGGAGGGGGTGGGGTGAAGGGAGGCGGGGTTGAGGAGAAGGTTTTGCTGCTCATTGACGTCCTGCACCAGAGTGTAGTCTGAGACAAGCTGGGTGTCGGCCGGCAGGGCGGGGCTACGTTGCCCCACTCCCTCCCACGGCGTGACTCCGGCTCCTCCAGGAGAGAGATCCGCACTGATCCGCCTGGCGTCCGTCTCTGTGGTGTAATCTCCTCCGGCTATGCCCCCCACCACCAGCTGGAACTGCTCTTTCTTCCTCCACTCCTCACCTCCCTCCTCCGCCCTGCCCTCCGGGCCTGGGGCCAGCATGACCACGCCCTCGCCTGTCACCTCTCTCACCTGGGTGTAGAAGTCCTTCCCGGCCCAGCTGGACTCGCTGTGCTGTGCGTGGACGGGCGGGGGGGCGGTGGAGGGCGGGGCTGTGTCGACCCTGGGGTGCCCTGGGGCGTCGGGGTCAGGCAGGTCGGCCTCGCAGCAGCTGGCCCTGCCCGAGTCGTCGTCCTTGAGGCCGAGGTCGTACGGGCAGGGCGTGCGCGCCTGGTGGAGCAGGCGCTGTGTGTCCGACTGGCTCCGCCTCTCGCTGAGCTCCTCAAAGTCCAGCTCGATGTGCTCCACCCAGGGGTCATCCGGGGGCGCGCCCGGCCTGTAGGAGTGCTGGCTGCTCAGCATGGAGCTCAGCTGGTCCAGCTTGCCTTTCTGTGGGCGGGGTTACCATGGAAACATACCAGTCACTCTCCCTCTAGAGAATAATGCATGTCTTTTTTTAATACCCTTACAAGATTCAGGGCATCCTATAAAAACACAGGCGATGGACGAAACAAATGGAAACATTACGACTGTCTTACGGAAAAGGCCCTGGCATCAATTACTCCAACAGCTTATTTACACATGCTGACGCCACTTTTGTAAGTAATACTGCTGTACCTTTAACAGCTCGGGGTCGATTCCTTTGATTTTGGGGGCAGGCACAGGGGGCAGGAGAATCACCATCAGCCTGGGAGGGACAGCAGGAGTTACCACAGAGGGTGTGACACGCTGGTGAGCCTGTGACTGTTTGAGTTTAGACCGATGAGAGCCAGAGCATGGAGCTGACCACTCCTTTAGTGTGGAGTTCTGGATTTGAATTCTCCTGCACCGAAGGGACAGGAAGCACGAAGACCACAGAAGTTTCCCTCATTTCTAAATGGGAAAGTGAGCCTTTAGAGAGAGCTTTAAAAATGACTGGGTGCAAATATGGAGCAAATAGTATCCCAGCATCCTTCTAGGTCTTTTACCATTATGGCAGACCATCCCAGTCACTTTATGAAAGCCCAGATCCTATTGGTCAGTGCCTTTCCCTTTAAGAAAGCTCAGATCCAACTGCGTGCTAAGAACCGAACAGTCCTGCTACGTCGTTGCCCTGCCCATCAAGCCAACTGCGTGCCAAGAACCGGACATTATAGGATAGATTTTATAATTACTATGTTGTTAATTACTGCTGTCTATCTAACTCAAATGTCTTAAAGTACATTGTACAACTTTAAGACTCTCTCTAATTCTATCTGCCCAGTGCCGGCCAGAAGCAGATGGGCTTCCCCTCTGAGCTGGGTTCTGCTCAAGGTTTCTTACTATTAATTGGGGAGTTTTTCCTTGCCACCGATGCCTTAGGCTTGCTCTCAGGGGGTCTCTGGCCTGGGTACAATGTAAAGCTGCTTTGTGACAACTTGTGTTGTAAAAAGCGCTACATAAATAAAATTGAATTGAATTGAATAGATCCTATCGGTCAGTGCATTCCCCTTTATGAAAGCCCAGATCTTATTGATCTTATGCCTTCCCCTTTATGAAAGCCCAGATCCTACTGGTCAGTGCTTACTTCTGCTGTTGGGAGAAGATGATCAGCATGAGGAGAATCCCCACCCCAACTGTTCCGAAAATGAGGACCACCATGACAGGAACCCTGGACTCTGAAAGACAAAAGGGTGGAGGCTCTCATTGGAACCCACAACCTGCCTGAAATGGCTCACGTTCAGAGGGAGCTGGTGAACCATCACTACAGCTCCATCCTTCACTGGAGTGAAAGCCATTGGCTGAAGCAGACAGATCTCTGTGATGCTGTCAGCAGGACACTGCTGTCAGGAGCTGCTCAATTCAGTCCCCCAATCTCACACACACACACACACAGTAACACACACACACACACATACACACACACACACACACACTAACACACACACACACACACTCACACACTCACACACACTAACACACACACTCACACACACTAACACACACACTCACACACACACACACACACTAACACACACACACACACATACACACACACACACACACACACACTAACACACACACACACACTCACACACACACACACACTAACACACACACTCACACACGCCCCGCCGCTCTGTCTCACCTTTAGAGGGGACGTGTGGAATGGCGATGAGGGTAACATTGCTGAATTCGCCGAAGTTGTCGAAGGCGGACATCCTGCAGCGGACTCGTACCTCGTACTCGCTGTCCGTGCGCAGCCCGTACAGAGAGCGCCGGGAGCTCTGCTGCGGGTCCAGCTGCAACACAGCCGCCGTCAGCAGCGCTCTCAACCACACCGCCAGGGAGATTCAACGGGTGCAAAAACAGTGACTTTCTCCACAATGGATAGGCTAAGTGTGATGTGATGTAGCACGGCTGCCAAATAATGATCCTCTGGTGTATGGAAGCACCCCTTCGGTGGACTCCATACCATGATGACATCACCTCTGTGATGACATCACCTCCATCTCTTTGGCAGGCTACAGCACACTGACACACTGGTTTACAGGTTTCCATGTCAAAAGCGTCATATGGATACAGAATTATTCGCACTGCACTGTTAGTACTGAATCTTTAGTGCAGTCTTACTAGTACTGAGCTCTTAGTATCACTCTGTTTATTACTAAACACGCGGGTCTCCAGAACTCACCACCTGCCAGCGGGGGGCGCTGCGCTGCCGAAACTGCACCTCGTACAGCAGGCTCATCCAGCCCCTCTTTACGTCAGCGGAGGGTGGCGGCTCCCAGCGCAGCATGACGTCGAAGTGCAGTCCTGAGTGGCTGGCGTTCAGCAGGGTCCAGTTCAGCCCCACGGGGGGGTCGGGGTGCACTGCAATGGCACACAGTCACCCCCACTCTGCAGAGCACCCTCCCCCTGGCCTCTGCTTCAGAAGGGCCTAAATACTGTGACCCAGCAGCAGTGTGCCATACTGGTAAGCAGCAGGGCACATGACCGAAAGGTTGCAGGTTCGATTCCCCACCGGGGCACTGCTGCTGTGCCCTTAGGTAGGGTACCTAACCCAGAATTGCCTCAGTAAATAAGAACATAAGAACATATGATGACGAAAACAGGCCATTCGGCCCAACTAAGCTCTCCATTTCTTAATTAAAGAGTATCCAAAACTGCATCAAGTCTAGCCTTGAACACAGCAAGGGGCTCTGCCTCAACTACATGACCTGGCAACCTATTCCATGTATTGATAACTCTTTGTGTAAAATAATATTTCCTTACATCAGTGCGGAACTTACTCTTAACTAGTTTCCATTTATGTCCCCTTGTTTTACAGACTGAACTCACCCTAAAGAATCTATTATAGTTAACCTTATTGATTCCTTTTATAAATTTAAATACCTCAATTAAATCACCCCTAAGCCTCCTCTCGCTTAGTCTTAATAGGTTAAGTAACTTCAGTCTTTCCTCGTAGCTTTTATATTTCATGCCAGGAACTAATTTAGTTGCCCTTCTTCGAACCTTTTCTAGAGCTTCGATATCTTTTCTATAGTGTGGTACCCAGAACTGCACACAGTATTCCAGGTGCGGTCTGACTAAGGCATTATTTCAATATAACCTCTTTAGATTTATACTCAATACTTTTGGCTATATATCCCAGCATCCTGTTGGCCTTTTTTACTGCTACAGCACACTGCCCAGTGTAGAGCTGTATAAATGGTTAACATGTAAAACTGTAACTGATGTAGGTGGCTCTGGATAAACGCATCTGCTGAATGGCTGTGATGTAATGCGACCTCAAACTGAATGGCTAAGGGGGGTGAGTGAATGGCTGAAGGAGGTGAGTGAATGGCTGAAGGGGTGAGTGAATGGATGAAGGGGGTGAGTGAATGGCTGAGGGGGTGAGTGAATGGCTGAAGGGGGTGAGTGAATGGCTGAAGGGGTGAGTGAATGGCTGAAGGGGTGAGTGAATGGCTGAAGGGGTGAGTGAATGGCTGAGGGGGTGAGTGAATGGCTGAGGGGGGTGAGTGAATGGCTGAGGGGGGTGATTGAATGGCTGAGGGGGTGAGTGAATGGCTGAAGGGGTGAGTGAATGGCTGATGGGGTGAGTGAATGGGTGAGGGGGTGAGTGAATGGATGAAGGGGGTGAGTGAATGGTTGAAGGGGTGAGTGAATGGCTGAGGGGGGTGATTGAATGGCTGAGGGGGGTGGGGTGGGGTGGGGGCTCACCGATATCCTCCACACTGAAGCAGCGGCTGTCGTAAGTCAGCTCCTTGTCCCGGGACAGCAGCCACAGGCAGTAGGGTCGCCATATGGACGTGTGGCTCCTGTCGAAGAAGCACTCGAACGGAACGGTGGGGCTGTAGTGCGGGCACTCCTCACGCTCCCTGGGAGAGCTGCAGCGGCACAGCGACACTGACCTCAGAACAGCGGCACACTGACCTCAGAACAGCAACACTGACCTCAGAACAGCGACACACTGACAACAGAACAGCAACACTGACCTCAGAACAGCGGCACACTGACCTCAGAACAGCAACACTGACCTCAGAACAGCGACACACTGACAACAGAATAGCAACACTGACCTCAGAACAGAAACACACTGACCTCAGAACAGCGACACACTTACCTCAGAACAGCAACACTGACCTCAGAACAGCTAAACACTGACCTCAGAACAGCGGCACACTGACCTCAGAACAGAAACACACTGACCTCAGAACAGCTAAACACTGACCTCAGAACAGCGGCACACTGACCTCAGAACAGAAACACACTGACCTCAGAACAGATACACACTGACCTCAGAATGGGGACAGTGTGCAGAACAGTGACTTCTGTGTGCAGGACAGTGGGGTGTGTGTGCGGGACAGTGGGGTGTGTGTGCAGGACAGTGGGGTCTGTGTGCGGGACAGTGGGGTGTGTGTGCAGGACAGTGGGGTGTGTGTGCGGGACAGTGGACTGTGTGTGCGGGACAGTGGGGTGTGTGTGCGGGACAGTGGGCTCTGTGTGCGGGACAGTGGGGTGTGTGTGCGGGACAGTGGGGTGTGTGTGCGGGACAGTGGGGTGTGTGTGCGGGACAGTGGGGTCTGTGTGCGGGACAGTGGGGTGTGTGTGCGGGACAGTGGGGTCTGTGTGCGGGACAGTGGGGTGTGTGTGCGGGACAGTGGACTGTGTGTGCGGGACAGTGGGGTGTGTGTGCGGGACAGTGGACTGTGTGTGCGGGACAGTGGGGTGTGTGTGCGGGACAGTGGGGTGTGTGTGCGGGACAGTGGGCTCTGTGTGCGGGACAGTGGGGTGTGTGTGCGGGACAGTGGACTGTGTGTGCGGGACAGTGGGGTGTGTGTGCGGGACAGTGGGCTCTGTGTGCGGGACAGTGGGGTGTGTGTGCGGGACAGTGGGGTGTGTGTGCGGGACAGTGGACTGTGTGTGCGGGACAGTGGGGTGTGTGTGCGGGACAGTGGGCTCTGTGTGCGGGACAGTGGGGTGTGTGTGCGGGACAGTGGGGTGTGTGTGCGGGACAGTGGATTCGGTGGCACTCGCCTCTCTCTCTGGTAGAACACTCTGAGCGCTGCCGGCTCGGTCAAGTTGCGGAAGCTTCCGGTACTCCACCAGCAGCGGAAGGTCTCCAGGTCCCGGGACAGGCAGCCGGTGAAGTGCGGACCCTGCCGGGGGGCTGAGAGAGGGCGGAGTCAGGGCTGAGAGAGGGCGGAGTCAGGTACAGACCGCACAGTACGCCCCCTGTTGGAGGAGCAGGGCCATTCATCCCTCTGACAGTCATCCAGTACAGTGGTATGATACAGACCTACACCCCACACTGCTATATCAGCGCATGTGTGCTACACAGTGCTGTATTCCCTCTGGCAAAGGCTACAGCCGCCAGGCTGTCTGCAAACTAGCAGCCCCATGTGTGTGTGTGCGCGCGTGCTTGTGTGTGTGTGTATGTGTGTGTGTATCTATCTGTGTGTGTGTGTGTGTATGTGTGCACGTATGTATCTCTGTGTGTGTGTATGTGTGCGCGTATGTATCTGTGTGTGTGTGTGTATGTGTGCGCATATGTATCTGTGTTTGTGTGTGTGTGTGTTTGTGTATGTGTCCCTGCTTCCTGGAAGTGGTGCTGGGAGGTGAAGGTTGTTAAATGTGAGAGTGTTTGAGTTCCTGTGCTGAATCCATCTGTCCCGACACACACTCACTGAGAGTGACCAGCGTCACACACCATACCGCTGTGCGTCACACCCCCCTCATACACACATCACCGCACCTCTGCTCAGTTAAAGGTTAAAGGTCATGACCCCACTTTTGACCCGCACTCAGCAGAGCAGGTCAAAAATAACCTCGCTACCAGGTGCTGTTGTGCCTGGAACCCAGCTTCTCAGAACATGAGGATCTGATTATAAAAGTAACATAAATCAGGATATATGTTTATCTCCCACATTCTCTCCCACTCTCCCTCTCCCTCCCTGTCTCTATGTCTCTCTCTCTCTCTTTCTCTCTCCCTATCTCTCTCCTCTATCCCATTCTCCCTTTCTCCCTCTCTATCTCTTTCCCTCCCTCTCTCTCTCCCCCCCTCTCTCCCTCTCCCCCCCCCCCCCCCCCCCCCCCCCCCCCCTCTCTCCCTCACTCCCCCCCTCTCTGTCTCTCCATCCACTCCCTCTTTTCCCTCGTCTCTCTGACTCGGGTGTGAGGCAAACACATTGCTGCCATCTTTGAATGTATTTTACACCGCAGTCACTATGATTACTTTACTGCTGAATCGTGTTGCTGGGGGGGACCTTCAGGTTTCTATAGGCTTCACCTGCAGAGTGCCACACTGTAAGCACAGAGCTATGCTCAGGATGCATCTGACGCTTAGGAGAACAAACCTGGCCGTCCTGCGATCCTAAAATCACACCAACGCACACAGCAGAGTCAAGGCCGCAGGGACGTGGCTGCTGATTAAACATTCCCATGCCTGTCAGAGTGCAGCTGGACTTTGCTTTGTGTGCGCTACCAAACAACCTTGACGAGTTTGAAAAAAGAAGGACGAGAGAACGTTCTGTTTGTCTTGTGAATGAGTGGGGAGGGGGTATCTGAGGTGACGGGGGTGTCAGAGAGACACGTTTGAAAAGGTGTTCTCTGTTCACTGTTTCTGTTCTTGTTCTGCTTATTGTATTATAGAAAGAAATAAATCACTCTGCTCTCTCCATCTCTCACTCTCTCTGTTGGAAGTTGATTTATTTCAGAGATTTCACAGTCCTGTTTTCTGTGAGTTATGAAGAGGCTGGTAATTTCAGAGCTTTATCGAGGCTACTCTTCCTTCACATAATGAGGATTAACATGAGCCGCTGGGTTCACTGGTTTGCTGCTCCAGAATCACAATGTGCTCTATTACCAACCAGGTGCAGCTTTACATAAAATCCACCGCTGAAGCACATCAGAGAAGGTACCTGACTCAAAGATACAGCAGCAGGGCCTCACCCAAGACTCAGACCCGAGGGGTCAGAGCCGACATGGGGTCATTCAACACACCCTCCCACCCCGCGAGACAGCAGGAACTGAGCTGTACACTGCAACGCACAGGAGTAAAGAGGATCACACAAGCTAGCCTGGTGTTAGCGCCGTCAGGGCTAGCCCGGTGTTAGCGCCGTCAGGGCTAGCCCGGTGTTAGGGCCGTCAGGGCTAGCCCGGTGTTAGGGCCGTCAGAGCTAGCCCGGTGTTAGCGCCGTCAGGGCTAGCCCGGTGTTAGCGCCGTCAGGGCTAGCCCGGTGTTAGGGCCGTCAGAGCTAGCCCGGTGTTAGGGCCGTCAGAGCTAGCCTGGAGTTAGCGCCGTCAGAGCTAGCCCGGTGTTAGGGCCGTCAGAGCTAGCCTGGAGTTAGCGCCGTCAGAGCTAGCCCGGTGTTAGGGCCGTCAGAGCTAGCCTGGAGTTAGCGCCGTCCGAGCTAGCCTGGGGTTAGCGCCGTCCGAGTTAGCCTGGAGTTAGCGCCGTCAGAGCTAGCCTGGAGTTAGCGCCGTCAGAGCTAGCCCGGTGTTAGGGCCGTCAGAGCTAGCCTGGGGTTAGCGCCGTCCGAGTTAGCCTGGAGTTAGCGCCGTCAGAGCTAGCCTGGAGTTAGCGCCGTCAGAGCTAGCCCGGTGTTAGGGCCGTCAGAGCTAGCCTGGGGTTAGCGCCGTCCGAGTTAGCCTGGAGTTAGCGCCGTCAGAGCTAGCCCGGTGTTAGGGCCGTCAGAGCTAGCCCGGTGTTAGGGCCGTCAGAGCTAGCCTGGGGTTAGCGCCGCCCGAGTTAGCCTGGAGTTAGGGCCGTCAGAGCTAGCCTGGAGTTAGCGCCGTCAGAGCACACACTCAGCTATATATCCAGACCCACATACTCACACATAATTTGAACTTAATGAGTGAATAAGTGTTCGGGCTGCTGTTGGCAGGTGCCGGGGTAGCGGGGGTTAATCCTATTACGTTACATGACATTACATTACTTCATCTAGCAGATGAAGACTTCCAAATAAGTGCATCACTAGTGTTACAACAGGTCTGCAAGATACAAAGCTAAGTGCTAGGCTAGTGTAGAGTACCTTTTTTAAGTTTATAAGTTAATAATCTTGGAAGGAAGCTCATTCAACCCTGTTTCCCACAGTCTGGACGCTGCATGCATCCTCCACGCCCCTCAGACAGCTACTCTCACACTACAGGTAACTGTACCTGGACTGCGCTAGCAATGGCTATTTAACACCTAACAGAAACTATTTGAAAAGCCAGAATATTCTGTTGAATATTCTATGTAACTATGACAACAACAGCAATATCTGGTATTTGGCACAGATAGTTATTAATATCTGTTAACATATTTAATAAAATCTTATTCATAAATGCATTAATCTTTAAACACAAGTTGCAGAAGCATGGAGTGCTTTCAAAGCTGCCGTGTGGAGAGATGGTTCTGAATAATGTGGATCTACTGTGGACCGTCAGAGGGGTGTGTTGAGCTGCCTTGTGATGTCTTACAGGGTGATGTTGAATTAACTTGTGAGCTCATAACCAGCGAGATGACTTACCTTGAGTTAAATTGTGATGCCATGTGAGGCATGACAAGTTACCATGTGATGTCATAGGGGACATGTTAAGTTACTGTGTGATGTCATAAGGGGGTTGTGCTGAGGTACCTTGTGATGTCACAGAAGGGGGCAGTGAGCCCAGCGATCCAACTCCCATCAGCAGAGGGATGACGAGGAGGGTGGCAGCCATGGCAACGCAAGCCCCTGTGGAGAGGGGGATTAGAGAACGGTGAACATGGACACCGCAGCGCCCCCTCTCGGCCATCACGTGCCACTGCACTGCTCTGCTTTTCACTCGCCCCAGCCGCTCCCTTTCAGTGAGGGCACTTGCCTGTCCTGTTCGGTTTTGGCATTTCACGATCCCTTTCGTTCGGCATGAGCGTTCGCACAGACCGATTTTTACCAATATTGCAAGGGTTCACTTCCAATGTAGTGACACCAAAAACACTCCAACGTGCTTTCCAGCGGCTACTGCTTCTGCGTTTCCATGGTTTTGTGTCATTTTTTGAAGTCGCCCTTGTTTCATCAAGAGGTACAGCGCTGGAGTGATGCCAACAGAGTGTCCCAGTACTGTCCCAAAAAACACCCTTCCCCTCCTCCCCCAGCACACACTCCTCTGGTGAGAGGTCACATGGAGTATGGACTCACTCACTGCCTCACTCTCCCTGCCTCACACTCACTGCCTCACTCTCACTGCCTCACACTCACTGCCTCACTCTCCCTGCCTCACTCTCACTGCCAAACTGTCATAAACAAGCCCATTTCCTGCTCTGGGATGAAGGTCATCTGGACAGTCAGAGCACAGGAACCAACCTCTCACCCCCTCCCTCTTCTGTCTTTCACTCTAATCTCTCTTTCCCTCTGTCTCCCTCTCTGAGCTGTCTCTGTCTTTCTCTCCTATCTCTCTCTCTCTCTCTCTCTCTCTCTGTCTCTGATCTCTCTCTCAAAATCTGATTTTTTAATTCATATGTTATCTGGCACTATAGAGTACCGAGGTGGGTACGTCATCACTGGTTCTTCGCTGGTGTCGGAAGTAAATTCCCTATCCCGTATACACTATCCATCTTTACTCAAGTTCGGATTCATTTCAGGAGCTGGCAATTTCCTGAATTAACCTGTTTGGTGTGAGGATATATTTGGACTCATCAAATGTTCGCTATTTTCCGAAAACGTTAAGATTTAAGACTTGTAGTTCGTTTTGTAGTCCACTTTTCGAACGACATATCCGATAGAGCAATGCGGGGGGAATGTCTTGGCATATCAGATACCACCATCTCATCCGGGCATTCTGGGATCTTTGGTTTAGAAAACCGTTGGCTCTGAACCCAGCTACCGTTTGCTAGTGGAACTGTCACAATAGTAAAGACGACGACAGTTGGTAGTTAACTAGCTAACAAAATCGTAATCGTTATAAAATGGCTCAGTGCTTTGTCCCGGGCTGCAGCCACCGTACATATGTGAACGACTGCATATTTTTCAGGTTTCCAAAATGCCCCAGGGCATAGTTTTACATTATGGAACGACATGCAGAAATATATCAGTACTGAATGAGACAGGCAAATAGAGTAACACTATAACATTAACCACTGACCAATGCAGTAACCGCAGACAGTAATGTAAACTGTTGCTACAGCTCCCTGTATAATCCTGTGATTTCCTCTTGCTTTGCACCTGGTTACTCTTTACGCGTCTTTGCAGGACAGTGAGCAATACTGGCAACCAGCCTTTCCTTCCCTCACTAAAGAAGTGAAGTGCTACTCTTCCACTACACTTTTACACATTTACACATTTACACTAGGAAGATACGATTAGCAATCGCACCTTAGTTTTCATAAATGCACTCACAAATCAAACATGTTATGTTTTTTTTAAGCATTGAAACACTGGCCTTCATTTGATTTCTCCATGATAATGTGAATAATCTGTAATTTTTCCATCACTGAATGTCTGAAGTGAAAGCGTGTCACTCAGTCCCAGCACATGTTACTGGGTTACCGATCAGTTTACACTAAACCGTCATATTTAAGAGTCTGATGGATTTCAGAGATAAATACTGAAATCCTCAAAACCTAGTTTGCGCTGCTGAAGGCGAGACCACCATCTGAGTGAGAAGTGCAATGAGGCAGATTGTGAAACTCTCCCACTCAGACAAATGGGCTACACTGCATGGTGTACAAACAGCATGTAATCCAACTCCGCGGAGCGCCATTCCACGATGTTCCACTGTACAGCATAACGGCCGCGAAAACCAATGTAATTAAACAATCAGCTAACCCTTGTGGGAACTAAAAATAAGATAGCTCCGTTACAGTTCATTAATAAATAATTCATTCGGCCATTTATATATTCCCGAACGGCGGAGTGAGCGCTGGGAATAACGGGCTTTTTAACAACTATGCTGTAGGCTTATACGTGAAGGTTTCGAGACAGTAGGCTACAGTCTGTGCTTATAGAATTTCAAATGTGACAGGAATATTCAAAAAGCAAATCAACATCATCTTTGTGCAGCTGAGCCATTTTTAAAAGTTTTTGATGAGGATATGTTTCTGGAACTTACATCCCGGGCAGTCAGAGGAAGTTCGGAGAAGAACAGCTGGTCCCATGCAGACCCGGAGTCTGACCTTCGTGATAGGCTATATTCATACACCCAATACTGGATAAAATTCTAATTCCGTTTCGGCGCTTTTTGCAAGACTGTATTTGTGTCTATTAATCAACAGATATTTTGACATTATTGTATATCATTTTATAATAAACCCATATAAAACATCACCATCAAACTATATCTAACATCAAATACAGTTTAACATATTCACCTTACGGTAGATACACATCAACACACTTGTTCGCACAACTTACTGTCTGCAGTAACATTTCTTTTTTTTTTTTTTTTTACCAAACCCACGGGAAAATGTAATAAATACATCAATAAGTAAATCAATCGGAAGTCCACGTGATATTTCTCCTGGAGATAAACAAGTAGCACGATTTCCACACCGCGCCTGGCGGAGACGCGCTCACACGTGCGCGAAAACGCCAAATCCTGCGGCTATTCCTCCAATGATAATAAAAATATGTCAGACTATCATATATAGCAAGGGGTATATATCGGTTATTAAGCCAGCTGTCATGTGAAATTTGGAGAGAGCGAACAGTCGTTTTTTCCCCCAGCTCTTTAAAGTACCAAACCATCAAATCAACAATAAAATTGGCGACGGCGACCACGAACACGACCAAAGGTCCCTAAAACAATAAAGTATCATTTTTTAAAACAGGCAGCTAGGGTCTTCGTTATCCAACATTACACACTTACCGTATCCCGAAACTGTCAAACTCCGAAAGTGACAAGTTGACGCGCGTTGTCCGTGGCTCTGCAGATAACACCAATGCAGATTTAGCACTATACCGCAAATAGCACACGTTTTAGGCCGGTGTACACGGCAAAGACCCCAACTTTCACCTCAGAACAAATCTTCACAAAAGATGTTTCATTTATGCAAAAGAAGCTCTGTGTTTTTCTTTATTCACACGCACATCAAAGCTAACGGTCTCCGAGCGACTGCTGGAGACTTGTTTTTGCTGCTGTAATTAAGGGCTGGTCCGTCGCCGCTTGTGTTCCTCTACACTTCCACACACTTCGAATCCCACCGCCCTCTGCTGGCAAGCATTCTACAAACTTCAGGAAATTTCAGATGGGATCTCGCAGTTCACTGTCCCGTCATGGAATGAGGAGCTGAAGTTTTAAATCATTCAGCACAGCTGGAAGAACCGAAAACATATTCCTTCAATCTTCAATATATACAATATTTCCATAATTTTCATACTTATCATAATACAATTATACTATTGTAATTACACGATAGAGAAGCAATGTTGAATGGTCTCGACTATATCTGGGTCTGTTAAACCAGTATGTTGTCTCAGTCAATGAGAAAAAAAATATTAAAACGATGGCCTTGAGAGAGAAAAAAACACGACCAGAACGAGTCAGTTAGACAGAGTGTCTCGTCTCCCTGGCATAGTTCAGCTGCAGAGAAACCTTGAACTAGACAGCAAAGAAGCAAAGTTTATTTCCACTGACAGGACAAGTGCGTCTCTTCATTCTCACCTGCCCCAGTGCACAGGGTCAATGACGTCACATGCTGATTATCACAAGGGGTTTGGAAGGTGTGGAGTCGGTGAGAGGGGGGTTTGGAGTTGTAGAGATGGGGTTTGGAGGGGGAGACTCTGGGACGGGGGGTGACAGGTATGTGAGGTGGGGTGTGCTACTTTCCCTTTTAAAATGCAAAGCCTCTCTCTTCAGCAAATTTCCACTACAGACTGACGACGTACTTCTGAAGACAGTCAGAGTCACAGTCACAGTCACAGTCACTCTGACTCTACATCTCATTGCTCATTTGTGGCTCCTGTGGTTATTCTTGCAAACCCCAAAAAGTGCCTCACTCTCTGTCCTGACCGCCTGTCAGTCTCTCGGTCATTGTGACTGTAGCATTTTTAGGTGCCAAAGTGAATGTATGAAGGCCTCCTGAGTGCCTCAATCAGGAAAAGCATTTGTTGCTTCAAGCGTGAGGTTGAGCGCTGAGGCCTGGGTTTGATCCCAGTCATGTGAATAGCGGACGACGACCGGGAGCCCATAGTGATGTAACACACTGGCTAGTTCCACCAGGTTTATGTGGGAGAGCAGGTCAGCATGGGGCTTGTTTTGTAGCTAAACAGTGTCCCCTGCAGGTTGGTGCAGGTAGTGGCATGAGACAGCATGTCTCCCAGGGCAGAGACTGTTACCCCCCCCCCCCCCCCCAATCAGCAGTGGGGATCACAGTTGTGCAACATGGTGGGAATTCCAAATTAGGGAGGACACTGGGGGGGGAGCATTCAGAATAATGCATAAGACTTTATGATGATTTTATCAACAACTGCTGGAAAAATAAAAAATACACAGAATAGGTATGATTATGACTTATTTACCACACACTTCCGAACATTAATCACAGCAGATTTATTGAAAGTCTCAATGAGACATTTTACTGACATATTTCACTAAGGAATTCAGACAGTGGAACTCTGCCTGCTTATTAAACTGTAAAAGGGGGGGAGTGGCGTTGGAGTTACATTAGCTTGTAATTAGGTTTGACTGTACGCTGTAGGTAACAGAACTGAAGGGTTCATTTGATCCAGTCCATTGAGAAACTCACTGAGTGGAATCTCTTTTGATTTCATCTTCTGTCTCTAAAACAAGAAGAAACACAGAACACAAATCACACAAAATCTTACGTCTTCACGTTTGCTTATAATGAATGTAAAATTTAAACCTGTTTCTCTGAAGTTTCCCAAAGAATGATATTTTCCTGTCTCACATGAACAGGTCACATCAGCTGGCCTTGATCCAGGAAAACATGAGATCAGGTTTCATCGACAGTCAAAGAAGATCACTTTAAAGAAGATCACCTTTACCCAGAGGGTCTGGGTGCAGATGCTACTTGGACAGCGATAAAAGGCCTGTAAAAGAAATGGAGTGAGAGGTTTATCCACTCCAAACAGACAGTTTGCTTTCATGTAACTCATATAATTTCTCTGAGTGTCATTGTTACTCAATATTAATTTATGATCGTATCCTCCAGGTAGATCAATCCTTTGGTTATAAATCCAGGTTTCAATAGAAAATCTGTGTTACTGATAACAGTATTCGGCAGCACTCAGATGGAGTTCAGTGTGAGTTCTGCATCTGTGAGCTGTTTCTGTGCGCTAAGAGCAGAAAATCTGTGTTACTAATAACAGTATTCGGCAGCACTCAGATGGAGTTCAGTCCTGCTCCATGTCCTCATCTGCCAGCCCGTGGGAAGCCGAGGTATCAGCGTTAGAACAGAGCAGTACGGGGAGCAGCACTCTGACCTGCTGCTCTCAGAAAACTGATGCAGTTAGCAGCGCTACCATGACAGAACAAGTCCAGAGAAACACAGGTGTTCACTGTCTTTTAAGCCATGGAACATTAGTATGTTAAACCATTCCGTTTAAGTTCACCAAAGTTAGACCACCATTAAAGACCAGAGGTTCCTCTTCCATGAAACATCTGCACCCCATCTGTGAAATAAATCCTCATATTCTTTAGCTAATGTAGACTAACAAAATAATGATAAGCTCCTGTCAGAGTTCCCCTTAGAGTGTCTGAAAGGACTAATGCAAACTCAATGGGACCCTGTGAATTTTGGTATGGAGGTGGAAATCACAACATGGACTCACAGCTTGCAGAAACTGATCTGCACAATGTGGGCAGGAAGCCTGACATGCCACATCCTGTTGAACAAAGATTTACCTCTGTCTCACCTCAGAGGTAAACGTCTCCCTCACCTCTGCCAGTATCCAAGCAAACTGATTTTAAAATACAAATCTTCAAGTAAAATAACAGGTTTGATAGAATATTTTCTATTGTTCTTTATATTGTTTCAATATATATTGATGTCAAACTGTGTTAAAGTTATGTTTTTTAAACACAAGAATATCTCATGCCAAAAATCATTTTCTGTTACATAACTCTTGGAACTCGACGTTAAAGGTCACCGGCTTAAAATTCTTTTCACTTCCCAACATTAGCCACAAGATGGCGCTACATACAGTGTAAAATAGAACGCACAACTTAGGAGTAGTTCATAAAATACATGAAAGGGAAAAATGGTAACATACATACATGAATGAGAAGATGGAAAAGCACAATAAATGTTTTGTGTAAGACCTCGGAGGTAAACTTCTCCCTGGCGTAGAAAGAAAAGTACTATGAATGGCCGCATGCGCTTCTAATATTGTTGACTCCTTATATGGCTTTTTGCTTGTGATGTACTCTGCCTCACTTGTAAGTCGCTTTGGATAAAAGCGTCTGCCAAATGAACAAATATAACTGTAAATGCGGAGGTGGACACCCCTAGTTCAGAAAGTAAAAGTCCTGTAGAAGTCCACGTATTTGTTCCACCCATTCACTACACCAGCTGAATTTAATTAGCACAACTCTTCAGCCAGATAGAGGAGCTAATTAGTGAAATCACCTTGTTTAGTGCATGGGTAGAACAAATAAGTGGCCGGACTTTTACTTTCTGAAGCCGGGGTGTTCACCTCTGTGTAAATGTAAATGTAATGCATATTAAAGACCAGCCACAGTAATGTGCTGACAAACAGCCTTACTGAAGAGGCCAACACCGTACATTTACACTCGCTAATAACTTTCTCATTTCACAGTAAAAAATACATCAACGGGACTTCACTAAATGTACAATACTGTCAATTTGCAAATAATAATGATCCGGTGCGCTTACAAGCGCTTTCTTCATAATATATTAACTTCGGAACAGGACCGTTTTATGTACTTTCCTCTGCCAGCACCCAGGCGAACCCAGCAGGAAGGAGGGAACGGACTGATAGTATCGCCTACATCACCAAACTTACATCACATTACCGTCATTCAGCAGATACTCTCACCCAGAGCCACTTCCGTAGGGTAGTTTTATACATTTATACAGCTGTCTACCGAGGTAATATGGAGGGTAGGTACTTTGCCCTAGGGTACAACAGCAGCGCCCCAGCAAGGAATCAAACCAACAACATTTTAGTTTGTGTTGTACTCTACCTCATTTGTAAGTCGCTTTGGATAAAAGCATCTGCCAAATGAATAAATGTAATGTAAATGTGAACGTAAATTTAGATGTAAATGTAAATGTAGTTTCTAACTTCACTCCTTACCACTACACCACACAACTGCCCCTGAATGATAAAGTAAGATTATTTGTTCTCCAAAACCATGTAGGCCTACATTAGTTTAGGTGTTTAAAAGAATATTAAATATATAATATAAAATTATTTTAAGGGATTTCTGGTGAGATGCAAAGCAAATTTATTTATTTAAAATTCCTGAATTTCTCCAACATCCTGACTGCATGTAAACTGCAACCTGGCAGTACCCAACAGCGAGGTCCACAGTGAAAAAGTACTGTGCACTGTGCAGAGCAGGAAGGCGGTCGTTGATGTGGAAAAGCTTCACGCCTGGTGTTGCCGTGTGGTCGTGTGTTATTCACACAGAGCCCCAGGCTGGAATCAGCCCTGCGGAGCAGAAGAACAGCGGAGGCGTATGAATGAGAGCACTCTTGGGTGCCACCCTTTTTTGGAAGTTTGGTGACGGGCTCCCTAACTCTGCTGTACTGTGCAGGTGGAATACCTCAGACTGTGCCACTGGTGTGTCATCCACTAAATTTATCTCATATATTTATCTCATATATTTATCTCATATAAATTTATCTTTCACTCTGCCAGTGCAGGCTTGGTCCTCTTCCTTGAAAGCGAACACACCTACATACCTGGCTAAAAGGGCTCATAGCTCTGCTTGCTGCTCTGGTGCACCACTGAACATCTATGTTGGATGTCAGGTCCTCTTTCACCCCTTCATGGCCATCAGAGACCTGCTGGATGCTCCGAGACGACCCTTTCCTGGATCCTGGCATTCCGGGTCAGGTGCTCAGGCAGGCCTTTCTGTTTGGACACCCCCCCCCCCCCCACCAAGCCCTGTGGGGAGTGTCTTTAGGAGAATTCCGCATGTCATTATGTTGTGCATCCATGCCCCCCTGTCCGTCAGCAACTTCACTGCCTCTCACTGGAACCCCATGTGTCCGCAATTTAAAGGTCGTCCATGAGTCAACTCGGTCTCGCTGCCTTTGCTTGAGCGGTGAAAGGGTTAAATGTAATCAGCTGGCTCCCGGTACCCCACCCCCCGTGCGCACACACATACATGCACACGCACACACATATACGCACACACACACACACACACACGCACGCATGCACACACACACACACACACACACACATCGATTACCCCTGGGTCACAACGCTCTACCCCCGGTTATGGCAGGAGTCGCCAGAACATCTCCATCCCGTTCAAAGCCGATCTGAAGCTCGCAGGAATGGCAGCATTCAAAGCGCTGTCTGGACCAAACGTCTACAGCAGTTTAGCGGCAGCTTGCAGATTTAAGATCAGCGTCAGCCCGAAGTCTGTCTACAAGGTCGGTAGTGAATTTTAACGGTATGCAGTTTGCTGCGTTAAGCGTAGTTTGCTGAAAGTTGTGCTTGAGAATTTATAGCAGAAGAAGTGTTCATTTAATATCGCGGCGAAGTGCACGCTTTCGTAAATTTATTATCTGCTCTTTAATGCTGATTTCTCAGACTATAATTTTAGGAGATATCCAGCACGGGATACCTTTAATATTCGTGCTGACCCAGTAAACCGCGAGTGCATGTGTGCATGTATGCAGTTGTGACTGAAAGTGTACCTGCATTATCCAGATGTTTTGGCAATATTTTGTTTATGAAGTGGATGGTGTTTAAAACGCGATCAATCACACCAGGTGCGTTCAGTATGGGACAATAAGCCAAAACTGAAACTGTTCCTTAGTGAGTGAGCGACTTTCCTGCCTTTAACGACACCGCAAGGTTAGCAATCTGGCCGCATTTTGGCGTGTCTTGCCAGATTTACACACCGCAAAACCGGTGGATGGTATGACATCTCTGCGTGTGGAATAGGCCTAGATGCATGCAGATAAAAATGAAAAAATTAACTAATGAGCATGAAGATGGATTCGTTGAGGAGTTTTAAATTTCACCCACTCTGGCAGAGATCAGCAATGCTTTATCATTATCCTATATAATACAGAGACATTTTATTGGTGTGTCGCAGGTAACATACAGTTCTGTATTTTTGCATAAAAACTCATATA
Source organism: Megalops cyprinoides (assembly GCF_013368585.1). Lineage (NCBI taxonomy): Eukaryota > Metazoa > Chordata > Actinopteri > Elopiformes > Megalopidae > Megalops > Megalops cyprinoides. The sequence goes on along the minus strand of NC_050587.1, from coordinate 41,343,368 downwards.
TCTCTGTACATAAACTAGTAAATTTTATGTGTTATTCATTTGAATGGCTTGGGGTTGTAAGACATGTCACCGTACCATTTTGTTTGACAAAGATATGATACTCAGATATTTTTAAATGTCATCTGATTATTAATATCCCTTTATAGTTATTATGGTGTTCTGTAATGAGGGAGTGCAGATTTTTGTGTCTACTGGGAATAAAAGTGATACATCGTCCAACGGTGTCAATTATCAGCCATTAAATGCCGAAAGCTGATGTTACAGGTCGCTGTGTCAGAATTCCGATTTTTTAAATGTATATTCGCTGGCATAGCGTCCTCGGCAGTGCTCCAGTAAAAACAGCAGGCCATCAATGCGCTGACCATTACAGCTCTGTAATTCCAACAGCTACAGTGCTGACTTGTGCTATTGATTGCTGTGTTTTCCTGATCTTTCAACACGTTTTGTGGTTTAAGTTGAAATTGTAAGATAATTTTGATGAGAATGTGGCAAATCGAGAGTAAGAGGTTGAGGATACCCAGCAGTAACTGCCTGCACAGTCCGGCCCTCACCTTTAAAATAAAGCTTAAAGACGGAGACTTCTCCTCCATGCACTGTCAGGCTGGTCTTCCTCTCTACAGCACCTCAGTGCCCAGTGCTCACAGTTTCCTCTCTGTCACACCTGCTGGGAGTGCATCAGACACTGACCACCTGTCCATCTTAAACTCGCTTAGTCTGGACTTCCCAAAAGGTGACCTTTTTCTTGAAAAAATTGGTTGATTTTGCTCTTTCTGTCGGGGGCTGCGTGTCCTGGCCACGGGCAGATGGAGGGGTGCAGATAATTGCGATGGGTCTGTTTTGCCCTGCCACGTAAAGCCAGGTCTGATATGAGAGGGCAGCTTGCTGGACCATCGCGTGGCAGCATTGATCTGCTGTTCAAAGGTCACACATGACCTCCACACTTGCATTGCCACATCGTGTTTGTCTGCGATTTCTCTGCAACTGCAAAACAAGCAAACAAGAGAGGCAGCATGGGGTTCAGGCCGCTCTGCAGACCACGTTTGCAGGAGAAACGGATGTTGGGGGGGGGGGGGGGGGGGGTGTCTCCAGGGGATTTATGCTGGAAAATGAAAAGCCTTTTTGTCCTCACAGGGACACTGGAGTGTGGCGTGTGGCTGTTATTTCTCCACGTCTGTGGGCCGAGGGGCGCGGTTCTACACAGACCCCACAGAGGCAGTGAGGGACATCCCCGATGGGGCCACACTGCTGGTGGGAGGTGAGGCAAGTCACACACCTGTCAGGCTTCCGAATGCTGCTCTCCCTCTCCCCGCACATGAGAAACAGTCACTGCTGAGCTCCACACCGCTCTCCCTCTCCCCGCACATGGGAACAGGGTCACTGCTGAACTTCACGCTGCTCTCTCTCTCCGCTGCTTTTTCAGGCTTCGGCTTGTGTGGGATTCCAGAGAACCTCATAAACAGCTTACTGAAAACCGGAGTGAAGAGACTGACTGCTGTCAGCAACAATGCCGGGTAGCAGCGTGCGTGTGCCTGTATGTGTGGGTGTATGTGTGGGTGTATGTGTGGGTGTGTGTGTGCCTGTATGTGTGGGTGTATGTGTGTGTGTATATGTGTGGGTGCATGTGTGTGGGTGTATGTGTGGGTGTATGTGTGGGTGTGTGTGTGTGCCTGTATGTGTGGGTGTATGTGTGGGTGTATATGTGTGGGTGTATGTGTGTGTGTATGTGTGTGGGTGTATGTGTGTGTGTATATGTGTGGGTGTATGTGTGCCTGTATGTGTGGGTGTATGTGTGCCTGTATGTGTGCCTGTATGTGTGGGTGTATGTGTGCCTGTATGTGTGTGTATATGTGTGGGTGTATGTGTGTGTGTATATGTGTGGGTGTATGTGTGGGTGTGTGTGTGCCTGTATGTGTGGGTGTATGTGTGTGTGTATATGTGTGGGTGCATGTGTGTGGGTGTATGTGTGGGTGTATGTGTGGGTGTGTGTGTGTGCCTGTATGTGTGGGTGTATGTGTGCGTCAATGCTACACACACTCATCTTTCTGTAATATAATAAAGCTATAATGGAGTTCCAAAGAAAGTGACTGTGTAGGAGAATGAGGACAGTGTTGACTGACTGATTTTAGCAGATATGTCTCTGTTACAACACCTCCAGATAGGGGTCAAACCTCAGAGTAAAGCTCTGCACTGGGATTTCTGAGACAGCTGATGTGTCTCTGATCTCGGCATTGCTCGTCTTTAATGTTTCATATTGTCTGTCTTCACAGTATACCAGCCCATACATTGCAAAATATGAAACTTAATTTACCCTCTCTTCACTGGAGTCAGAACAGAAAAAAATGAACTTTTTACAATGATCTGAATTATTTACATCACTAGTTTTGAAATGATTTTATTGTGTTATTTATTACAATGTTGATGAATTGCTAGAGAATCAAACAGAAGGAGAGGTGTTCCACACTGGTCCCCGGTGTTTCCCCCTGTCGTTCGGCAGAGAGCAGCCTCAGTGTCAGCTCCTATCACCAGCAGGCACTGTGATGGGCTGCCAATCAGGACAAAGGTTAAAGGTTAAATCCACAGTGCCAGCACTGCACACTGGAGTGCCTGTCCAAATGTAGGTCAGAGGCCGGGTCACTGAGTTCATGGCTCTGGGAGCCATGGGAGCGGCGAGATGAGCAGCAGTTTTTGAGTTGTTCCCTCCCTTTATTTTACAGTCGATTCTCTCACTGAAGGGGTTTAATTACTGAAATCATGCAGAAATTCAGGGGAGCACTTCCTGCTTAATGCGTGAAACCCAGAATCACCTGCTGAAGTTACCTTCTACAATTCCCTGCAATTCAAACCATAGTCAGTAGCTGGTGTTAGGGGGCGGGGATAGAAGTGGAACCGAGATGCAGTCTGAAGAGGTGGGTCTTCAGTCTGGTTCGGAAGATGGCCAGTCATTCTGCTGTCCTGACCCCCATGGGGAGTTCATACCACCACTGAGGGACCAGTACAGACAGGGATCGTATCTGAGAAGAGTGACTCTGTCAGGTCGGGACAGTCAGTTGCCCTGTAGATGCAGAGCTCAGCAATCTTGCGGGATCATAGGGTTTGAAGAGCGGCTGTAGGTATGAGGGGGCTGTCCCATGCTGTATCCTGTATGCCAGCATCAAGGTTTTGAGCTCGATGAGAGCAATGACAGGAAGCCAATGAAGTGAGGTGAGGACAGGAGTAACTTGGCTGCGTTTAGGGAGATTATAGACAGGTCGTGCAGCTGCATTCTGGATCAGGTGTAGTGGTTTGATGGCACAGGCAGGAAGGCATACAAAGAGGGAGTTGCAGTAGTCCAGGCGTGAGAGGACCAGGGCCTGGACTAGGAGCTGTCG